>NC_084613.1:10031300-10158800 GCF_033978795.1 Nerophis ophidion | reverse complement strand
TTGGGGATCACTAATAAGCCGGAGTCCTTTGAACGCAGATTTCTTGCCGGGACATATGGTACAATACAATCGGCAAGATAGGATGGAGCTAGACCGTGTAGTATTTTATACGTAAGTAGTAAAACCTTAAAGTCACATCTTAAGTGCACAGGAAGCCAGTGCAGGTGAGCCAGTACAGGCGTAATGTGATCAAACTTTCTTGTTCTTGTCAAAAGTCTAGCAGCCGCATTTTGTACCAACTGTAATCTTTTAATGCTAGACATGGGGAGACCCGAAAATAATACGTTACAGTAATCGAGACGAGACGTAACAAACGCATGGATAATGATCTCAGCGTCTTTAGTGGACAGAATGGAGTGAATTTTAGCGATATTACGGAGATGAAAGAAGGCCGTTTTAGTAACGCTTTTAATGTGTGCCTCAAAGGAGAGAGTTGGGTCGAAGATAATACCCAGATTCTTTACCGCGTCGCCTTGTTTAATTGTTTGGTTGTCAAATGTTAAAGTTGTATTATTAAATAGAGTTCGGTGTCTAGCAGGACCGATAATCAGCATTTCCGTTTTTTTGGCGTTGAGTTGCAAAGAGTTAGCGGACATCCATTGTTTAATTTCATTAAGACACGCCTCCAGCTGACTACAATCCGGCGTGTTGGTCAGCTTTAGGGGCATGTAGTTGGCTGTCATCAGCATAACAGTGAATGTTTCTTTTAAAGAGACACCAACATTGAATCAGTGCAGTTTGTGTACAGATAGTGAGTGTGCCTTACACTCACACAGACATCATTTACAGTACCTATCACAAACAATATGACTTAATATTGGGAGACATCCTTTCTCCAAAAACAACTTTCCTTGAATTTTATCACTTTTCTTTTTTCTCTAAAGAGTACAACTTTGTTCTTAGTAATACAGAAATGTTATTTGAAATATTTTATTGTTTTATATTGCATAAAAAATGTTTTTTTTTAATCAAAATAAATACAACTAATTTATTTTAATTTTTTTAATATTTATTTTCTTGGATCTATCTATAAAATAAATACAATAGTGTAGGATAAACACATTTGTCTCTTTTTAGTGAAAAATGTTTCTCTATAAAAAAAAAAAATTCAATACTTTCTGGTAATTACTCCAACTTTTAAAAGATAGATTTTATTATTTATGTATTAATTATTATTAATACTAATAATTCTTTTTTTTTTTATATTTTACTCTTTACATATTTATTTTTATTATGTTATCTTTGTAAAATTTAAACTTTTTCCCCCTCAAAAATACATGACATTGGTTTTTGGTAATTATTCCAACTTTTGTTTATGTATATTTTATTATTTTCATATTTATATATTATGACATAATCTTTGTAAAAATTAAAGCTTTTTTAATTTAAAAATACATAACATTCCTTTCTGGTAATTATTCCAACTTTAAAAATATATACACAGTATATTATTATGTATATGTTATAATTAACTTTTTTTGTAAATATATTTTTTTATTTACATATTTTTATATTATGACATTATGCTTGTAAAATTACTACTTTTTTCCCTCACAAAATACATGACATTTCTTTTTGGTAATTATTCCAATTTATATATATATATATATATATATATATATATATATATATATATATATATATATATATATATATATATATATATATATGTATATATATGTATTATCTAAATATTCATAATCATGACATTATCCTTCCAACTTTTTTTCCCTCAAAAATACATTGCATTACTTTTTGGTAATTAGTCCAACTTTTAAAAAAATATATTTTATTATTAATGTATTATTTACAATTAACTTTTTTCTTCTTTATTTACTTTATTTATTTTTGTATATTTTATTATTTACATATTCATTGATTATGATGTTATCTTTGTAAAATTGCAGCTTTTTTCCAACTATGAAAAACATGTAATTCATTTTTGGTAATTATTCCATCTTATATATATATATATATATATATATATATATATATATATATATATATATATATATATATATATATATATATATATATATATACATATATATATATATATATATAATTATTATTTACATATTGTTTATTTATTATGACATTATTCTTGTAAAATTAAAACTTTTTTACTTCAAAAATATGTCATTATTTTCTGGTTATCAATCCAACATAAAAATATATATATTTCATTAAATTCATGTTATAATTATTATTATTAATTTAAAATTTGTATTATTTACGTCTTATTTATATATTATGATGTTATCCTTGTAAAATTACTGTTTTTTTCCCCCCTCACAAATACATGCCATTTATTTTTGGTAATCATTCCAACTGTTTTTGGTTTTTATTTTATTATCTAAATAGTTATAATTATGACATTATCCTTCCAACTTTTTTTCCTCAAAAATACATAGCATTCGTTTTTGGTAATTAGGCCAACTTTAAAAAGATATATTTCATTATCTATGTATCATTTATAATTAACTATTTTCTTCTTCTTTTTTTTATTTTTTAAATATTTTATTATTTACATCTTCATTTATTATGATGTTATCTTTATAAAATTGCAACTTTTTCCCCCTCAGAAATACATGACATTTCTTTTTGGTAATTAGTCCAACATTAAACAAAATATATATTTTGTTATTTATAGTTAACTTTTTCCATTTATTTTTTAAATATTTTATTATTTACGTATCGTTGTATATATTATGACATTATCTTTGTAAAATTACAACTTTTTTTCTTCAAAAATGCATGACTTTTTTAAAAATTATTTTTATGCTATTGACTTTTAAAAAAAAATATATATATATATATATATATATATTTTATTATTGACATATTATTTATATATTATGACGTTATCCTTGTGAAATTACTACTTTTTTCCCTCACAAATACAAGACATTTCTTTTTGGCAATTATACCAACTTTAAAAAAATTGTTTTTATTATATTATTATATATTTATTATATTATTATATATTTGTGTGTGTGTGGGGGGGGGGGGGGGGGGTCAAATGCAGATGACAAATTTCACCACACCAAGTGTGTGTGTGTGAAAATCATGGGTACTTCAACTTGCACTTCACCTGCTGTGTCTGCATCCTGGGGTCCAGACTGTAACAAATTAAAACTTTCCATACAAGCGTTTAAGCACACAAGTGAGGGACGTTAAACGTTTTTTCTCCTGCTTGGTGCTCATAAACAGAACATTACTGTTCCAACGCCATTAAAAAGTATTTTTCCCACGTAGGAGACCTCTCGAAACAAACAAAAAATGTGTTTTATTATGAGATAGTGATTCAAGCCTTTTACCCATCTTTATTTACCCCTCTCGTTTAGTTAAAAAAAAAACTTCATTTTTTTGTGGCAGATTCCTAAAATAAAAATAAAGTTCTTAAGGTGGTCTGTTCAGGCGGCGGCTTTTTACGGTTTCCTGGATAGAAGGAAGAGGAGTCCTATTCATCCCCAAATAATAATTAATAATAATGGTAATACTTTAGAATGGGGAACATATTCACCATTAATTAGTTGCTTATTAAAGTAACAAATACTTAATTTATAATTATTTGGGGAACACCAGGGGAACATACAAGGGTTAGGGGTACTAATAAGCAATAATTCTGAGGTTATTGAGGGAAGACTCTTAGTTAAAGGCTTACTGGTTGTATAATAAGGACATGTAGAATAAGGCATTAATAAGTACTTAATAATGACTAATTAAGAGCCAATATGTTAGTATTAAGCAACTAATTAACGGTAAATATGTTCCCCATACTAAAGTGTTACCATAATAAAATAAAATAAAAATAAAAGCAAATAATTGCAAAAAAATAAAAATGACAAAAAGGGCTACGTAAATCACTTTAAATGTTTTTTTTTACAAATATATCAATTTAAGGGCTTTTGTGCTCGTAAGGCAGCAGTAGGTTTGTGCTGCGTTCAAGGACCATTGGAGAGCAGGAAGAGGCGCTCATGCTGTTGTGTCCCCTCACCTCCTTTTTTAGGTGGTGGTGCGTTCAAGGACCATTGGCGAGCACAAAGAGGCGTCCCCTCCCCTTCTCTTCTGACGCTGAACCAGAACCATTCACATTGGGCCCCCAGACAATTTTTTTCCTCTCAATGTGGCCCCCGAGTCTAAGTATTTGAGGGTCCCAAACAAGACCAGTAGTTTGAGGTAAGGGGAGCAGTAGGTTGGTGGTGTGTTCAAAGACCCCTGGCACAGTTGGAGTGTTGTGTTCCCTCCCCTCTTCTTCCAACGCTGAACCAGAACCATTCACATTGGGCCCCCAGACACATTTTTTTTTCACTCAATGTGGCCCCCGAGTCTAAGTATTTGAAGGTGCCAAATAAGACAAGTTTTTTTTTTAGGTGGTGGTGCGTTCAAGGACCATTGGGGAGCAGAAAGAGGCGTCCCCTCCCCTCCTCTTCCGACACCGAACCAGAACCATTCACATTGGGCCCCCCGACAATTTTTTTCCTCTCAATGTGGCCCCCGAGTCTAAGTATTTGAGGGTCCCAAATAAGACCAGTAGTTTGAGGTAAGGGCAGCAGTAGGTTGGTGGTGCGTTCAAAGACCCCTGGCACAGTTGGAGTGTTGTGTTCCCTCCCCTCTTCTTCCGACGCCGAACCAGAACCATTCACATTGGGCCCCCAGACAATTTTTTTCCTCTCAATGTGGCCCCCGAGTCTAAGTAACTTAGGGTCCCAAATAAGACAAGTTTTTTTTAGGTGGCGGTGCGTTCAAGGACCATTGGTGAGCACAAAGAGGCGTCCCCTCCCCTTCTCTTCTGACGCTGAACCAGAACCATTCACATTGGGCCCCCAGACAATTTTTTTCCTCTCAATGTGGCCCCCGAGTCTAAATATTTGAAGGTGCCAAATAAGACAAGTTTTTTTTTTAGGTGGTGGTGCGTTCAAGGACCATTGGGGAGCAGAAAGAGGCGTCCCCTCCCCTCCTCTTCCGACACCGAACCAGAACCATTCACATTGGGCCCCCCGACAATTTTTTTCCTCTCAATGTGGCCCCCGAGTCTAAGTATTTGAGGGTCCCAAATAAGACCAGTAGTTTGAGGTAAGGGCAGCA
Source organism: Nerophis ophidion (assembly GCF_033978795.1). Taxonomy (NCBI): domain Eukaryota; kingdom Metazoa; phylum Chordata; class Actinopteri; order Syngnathiformes; family Syngnathidae; genus Nerophis; species Nerophis ophidion. The sequence continues at coordinate 10,153,709 of NC_084613.1, read as the reverse complement.
GTAGGTTGGTGGTGCGTTCAAAGACCCCTGGCACAGTTGAAGTGTTGTGTTCCCTCCCCTCTTCTTCCGACGCCGAACCAGAACCATTCACATTGGGCCCCCAGACAATTTTTTTCCTCTCAATGTGGCCCCTGAGTCTAAGTAACTTAGGGTCCCAAATAAGACAAGTTTTTTTTAGGTGGTGGTGCGTTCAAGGACCATTGGCGAGCACAAAGAGGTGTCCCCTCCCCTTCTCTTCTGACGCTGAACCAGAACCATTCACATTGGGCCCCCAGACAATTTTTTTCCTCTCAATGTGGCCCCCGAGTCTAAGTATTTGAGGGTCCCAAATAAGACCAGTAGTTTGAGGTAAGGGCAGCAGTAGGTTGGTGGTGTGTTCAAAGACCCCTGGCACAGTTGGAGTGTTGTGTTCCCTCCCCTCTTCTTCCAACGCTGAACCAGAACCATTCACATTGGGCCCCCGGACACATTTTTTTTTCACTCAATGTGGCCCCCGAGTCTAAGTATTTGAAGGTGCCAAATAAGACAAGTTTTTTTTTTAGGTGGTGGTGCGTTCAAGGACCATTGGCGAGCAGAAAGAGGCGTCCCCTCCCCTCCTCTTCCGACACCGAACCAGAACCATTCACATTGGGCCCCCCGACAATTTTTTTCCTCTCAATGTGGCCCCCGAGTCTAAGTATTTGAGGGTCCCAAATAAGACCAGTAGTTTGAGGTAAGGGCAGCAGTAGGTTGGTGGTGCGTTCAAAGACCCCTGGCACAGTTGGAGTGTTGTGTTCCCTCCCCTCTTCTTCCGACGCCGAACCAGAACCATTCACATTGGGCCCCCAGACAATTTTTTTCCTCTCAATGTGGCCCCCGAGTCTAAGTAACTTAGGGTCCCAAATAAGACCATTTTTTTTTAGGTGGTGGTGCGTTCACGGACCATTGGAGTGCAAGAAGATGCGTCTCATCCCCTCCTCTTCCGACGCCGAACCAGAACCATTCACATTCACATTGGGCCCCCAGACTATTTTTTTACTCTCAATGTGGCCCCCGAGACTAAGTATTTGAGGGTCCCAAATAAGACCAGTATTCTGAGGTAAGGGCAGCAGTAGGTTGGTGGTGCGTTCAAAGACCCCCGGCACAGTGGGAGTGTTGTGTTCCCCCCACCCCTCTCCCCCCTCCTCTTCCGACACCGAACCAGAACCATTCACATTGGGCCCCCAGACAATTTTTTTCCTCTCAACGTGGCCCCCGAGTCTAAATATGTGAGGGTCCCAAATAAGACCAGTATTTTCAGGTAAAAGCAGCAGTAGGATGGTGGTGCGTTCAAGTACCATTGGAGAGTAGGAAGAGGCGCCCCCGACAAGGTGGGACTGTTGGACTCTTCGGACGCCAAACCAGAACTATTCACATTGGGCCCCTGGACACATTTTTTTTCTCTCAATGTGGCCCCCGAGTCTAAGTAACTTAGGGTCCCAAATAAGACCAGTAGTTTCAGGTAAAGGCAGCAGTAGGTTGGTGGTACGTTCAAAGACCTCTGGCACCGTTGGAGTGTTGTGTTCCCTCCCCTTTTCTTCCAACGCTGAACCACAACCATTCACATTGGGCCCCCGGACACATTTTTTTTTCACTCAATGTGGCCCCCGAGTCTAAGTATTTGAGGGTCCCAAATAAGACAATTTTTTTTTTTAGGTGGTGGTGCGTTCAAGGACCATTGGCGAGCAGGAAGAGGCGTCTCATCCCCTCCTCTTCAGACACCGAACCAGAACCACTCACATTGGGCCCCTGGACACATTTTTTTTTCCTCTCAATGTGGCCCCCGAGTCTAAGTAACTTAGGGTCCCAAATAAGACAAGGTTTTTTTTAGGTTGTGGTGCGTTCACGGACCATTGGAGCGCAGGAAGAGGCATCTCATCCCTTCCTCTTCCGACGCTGAACCAGAACCATTCACATTGGGCCCCCCAGACACATTTTTTCTCTCTCAATGTGTCCCCCGAGTCTAAGTATTAAAAGGGGCCCAAATAAGACCAGTAGTTTCAGGTAAAAGCAGCAGTAGGTTGGTGGTGCGTTCAAGTACCATTGCAGAGTAGGAAGAGGCGCTCCCGGCACGGTGGGAGTGTTGTGTCCCCTCCTCTTCTGACGCCGAACCAGAACCATTCACATTGGGCCCCCAGACAATTTTTTCCTCTCAATGTGGCCCCCGAGTCTAAGTATTTGAGGGTCCCAAATAAGACCAGTGTTTTCAGGTAAAAGCAGCAGTAGGATGGTGGTGCGTTCACGTACCATTGGAGAGTAGGAAGAGGTTCCCCCGACACGGTGGGACTGTTGGACTCTTCGGAAGTCAAACCAGAACTATTAACATTAGGCCCCCGGACACATTTTTTTTCCTCTCAATGTGGCCCCCGAGTCTAAGTATTAGAGGGTCCCAAATAAGACCAGTAGTTTCAGGTAAAAGCAGCAGTAGGTTGGTGGTGCTTTCAAGTACCATTGGAGAGTAGGAAGAGGCGACCCCTGCACGGTGGGAGTGTTGTGTCCCCTCCCTTCCTCTTCTGACGCCGAACCAGAACCATTAACATTGGGCCCCCAGACACATTTTTTTTTCACTCATTGTGACCCGCGAGTCTAAGTAACTTAGGGTCCCAAATAAGACAAGTTTTTTTTTTTAGGTGGTGGTGCGTTCACGGACCATTGAAGTGCAGGAAGAGGCGTCCCCTCCCCTCCCCTCCTCTTCCGACGCCGAACCAGAACCATTCACATTGGGCCCCCAGACACATTTTTTTCTCTCAATGTGGCCCCCGAGTCTAAATATTTGAGGGTCCCAAATAAGACCAGTATTTTGAGGTAAAGGCAGCAGTAGGTTGGTGGTGCGTTCAAAGTCCCCCGGCCCAGTGGGAGCGTTGTGCCCCCTCCTCCCCCCTCCTCCTCCGACGCCTAATCAGAACCATTCACATTGGGCCCCCAGACAATTTCTTTTTCTCTCATTGTGGCCCCCGAGTCTAAATATTTGAGGGTCCCAAATCAGGCAATTTTTTTTAGGGGGTGGTGCATTCAAGGACCATTGGAGAGCAGGAAAAGGCGTCACCTCCCCTCCTCTTCCGACGCCGAACCCGAACCATTCACATTGGGCCCCCCGACAATTTTTTTCCTCTCAATGTGGCCCCCGAGTCTAAGTATTTGAGGGTCCCAAATAAGACCAGTAGTTTGAGGTAAGGGCAGCAGAAGGTTGGTGGTGCGTTCCAAGAACCCTGGCACAGTTGGAGTGTTGTGTTCCCTCCCCTCTTCTTCCGACGCCGAACCAGAACCATTCACATTGGGCCCCCAGACAATTTTTTTCTTCTCAATGTGGCCCCCGAGTATAAGTATTTGAGGGTCCCAAATAAGACCAGTAGTTTCAGGTAAAAGCAGCAGTAGGTTGGTGGTGCGTTCAAAGACCCCTGGCACAGTTGGAGTGTTGTGTTCCCTCCCCTCTTCTTCCGACGCCGAACCAGAACCATTCACATTGGGCCCCCAGACAATTTTTTTCTTCTCAATGTGGCCCCCGAGTATAAGTATTTGAGGGTCCCAAATAAGACCAGTAGTTTCAGGAAAAAGCAGCAGTAGGTTGGTGGTGCGTTCAAAGACCCCCGGCACAGTGGGAGTGTTGTGTTCCCCCCTTCCGACGCCGAACCAGAACCATTCACATTGGGGCCCCAGACATTTTTTTTCATCTCAATGTGGCCCCCGAGTCTAAATATGTGAGGGTCCCAAATAAGACCGGTATTTTCAGGTAAAAGCAGCAGTAGGATGGTGGTGCGTTCAAGTACCATTGGAGAGTAGGAAGAGGCGCCCCCGGCACGGTGGGAGTGTTGTGTCCCCTCCCCTCCTCTTCCGACGCCGAACCAGAACCATTCATCTCTCCCCTCCTTCGGCTTCCACATCCGGGTTACAGGCGCTAGTGTTAGTCGTCTTGCGTCGTGTGTGCGTCTTGACACTGGAGGAAGAGGGGAGGAAAAAAAAAAAAAGAAAAAAAAATCGCCCCTACCGAGACGCGTCGCAGCCTCTCGCCCGACTTGGCGCCTCGCGGAGCGGACACAGCTGCCGCCGCGAGTCGGCGATGTCGCCCAGCTGCGGTAAAGCGGGCACGAGGCGCTGGTGGTAGCCGGGCCAGCCAGCCAGCCAGCCAGCCCGTCGCGCGGGATCCAGTCTGCGGGGATTCAACCATGTCGAAGAGCCTGAAGAAGAAGAACCACTGGACCAACAAAGTCCACGAAGCCGTGATTAGCCGCGGCAAGGACGGCGAGCTGGGCTTGGAGCTGAAGGGGGGCGCCGAGCTGGGCCAGTTCCCCTACTTGGGCGAGGTGAGAGCGGGGAAGGGGCTCGTCCAGAGCGGCAAGCTGGCCGAGGATGAGCTGCTGCTGGAGGTCAACGACATGCCCGTAGCCGGCCTCACCAGCCGGGACGTGCTGGCCGTCATCAAGCACTGCAAAGACCCGGTGCGCTTCAAATGTGTCCGGCAAGGTAAGCGACGTCCATAATTATCCACTTTTTGACGGCTTTTAGAGCCGGGCCTGCTGTGGTTCCACAACCGGAACCAATAGTAGTGATGTGCAACCTTTGTTTACCACAGTCCGGAGGGGGCGTGTCGACCCGCTTCCTCAACGTCAGGGGTGTCGAACTCAAATACAGAGTGGGCCAAGGTTGAACAAAAGGGAATAAGCGGTAGAAAATGGATGGATGGATAGGGACCCAAACAAGTTTTGCATTGAATATTGAACGAGTAAGGCTTGTATAACTTTATAGTCCATCCATCCATTTTCTACCGCTCTGCTTTTTATCCTCTGATTAATCAGATTTAATTTTTTATTATCTATAGCAGGGGTTTCAAAAGTGTGCCCCGCAGGACATTTGCGGCACACAGCTAATGTTTTAAAAAGGCCCACGGCACATTCTAAAAATACTATTAAAATAAACAAAAACATAAAAAAAAGTGAAATAAAAAGTCCATCCATCCATCCATTTCCTACCGCTTATTCCCTTTTTTCTGGGGTTGCGGGGGGCGCTGGCGCCTATCTCAGCTACCATCGGGCGGAAGGCGGGGTACACCCTGGACAAGTCGCCACCTCATCGCAGGGCCAACACGGATAGACAGACAACATTCACACTCACATTCACACACTAGGGCCAATTTAGTGTTGCCAATCAGACATGCAAAATCGATTTTCAAATATTGTAGCATCCCGGAAGAGTTAGTGCTGCAAGGGATTCTGGGTACTTGTTCTGTTGTGTTTATGTTGGGTTACGGTGCGGATGTTCTCCCTAAATGTCAATCAATCAATCAATCAATGTTTACTTATATAGCCCTAAATCACTAGTTTCTCAAAGGGCTGCACAAACCACTACGACATCCTCGGTAGGCCCACATAAGGACAAGGAAAACTCACACCCAGTGGGACGTCGGTGACAATGATCAATCAATCGATGTTTACTTATATAGCCCTAAATCACTAGTGTCTCAAAGGGCTGCACAAACCACTACGACATCCTCGGTAGGCCCACATCAGGGCAAGGAAAACTCACACCCAGTAGGACGTCGGTGAAAATGATGACTATGAGAACCTTGGAGAGGACGAAAGCAATGGATGTCGAGCGGGTCTAACGTGATACTGTGAAAGTTAAATCCATATTGGATCCAACACAGTCGCGAGAGTCCAGTCCAAAGCGGATCCAACACAGCAGCGAGAGTCCCGTTCACAGCGGAGCCAGCAGGAAACCATCCCAAGCGGAGGCGGATCAGCAGCGCAGAGATGTCCCCAGCCGATACACAGGCAAGCAGTACATGGCCACCGGATCGGACCGGACCCCCCTCCACAAGGGAGAGTGGGACATAGGAGAAAAAGAAAACGAACGGCAGATCAACTGGTCTTAAAAGGGAGGAAATGTGGTTGTCATTCGTGTTTGGTGTGGGTCCACAGTGCGGCGCATATTTTTAACAGTGTTAAAGTTGTTTATACGGCCACCCTCAGTGTGACCTGTATGGCTGTTGACCAAGTATGCCTTGCATTCACTTGTTTGTGTGTAAAGTCCGCAAATAGTATGGGTGTCAAACTCTGGCCCGCGGGCCAAATTTGGACCACCGTGTAATTTAATGTGGCCCTTGAGGCAATATCAAATTAACATTAGAGCTGGCCCGCCGGTATTATAACACCGCATTCACCGCTAATACTCATACTTACCAACCCTCCCGATTTTCCCGGGAGAGTCCTGAATTTCAGTGCCCTTGCCGAAAATCACCCGGGGCAACAATTCTCCCGAATTTCTCTCGATTTCCACCCAAACAACATTAATTGGGGACGTGCCTTAAAGGCACTGCGTTCAACGTCCTCTACAGGATGTCGTCTTGTCCGCTTTCTCTCCGTACAAACATTGTGCCGGCCTAGTCACATACTATATGCGGACTTTACACACAAACAAGTGAATGCAAGGCATACTTGGTCAACCGTGTTGCGTTTTGACCCGTTCTTCCTTCGGTCAACGCCCCCAAATTGTTTGATGACACATAAGCTGGTTTTAAATCAATCAATTTTTCTATTTTATTACCAAAAGCGCCTTGGGAGATCAATCTAGATACAACATTTCAAAGCTCGGTCCAAATTGATCTAACCCTAAAATGGCAGTTTCTCCCTCCTCACTCACTCTCACCCGCCCCTCTTCTCCTCCTCCCTACTTTGGACAGTTGAGATAACAGATTTGTTATGGCTTCATTCCGACATTCCAAACTCAAGGTCTATGAGAAAAGGCCCCCCACTTTAGTTGTTCTAAAATCTGACTAGGAAATAAAAAGACAACCCAATCCAACAACCGCCATACAGGTCACACTGAGGGTGGCCGTACTTTAACACTGTTACAAATATGCGCCACACTGTGGACCCACACCAAACAAGAATGACAACCACATTTAGGGAGATCATCCGCACCGTACCCCAACATAAACACAACAGAACAAATACCCAGAACCCCTTGCAGCACTAACTCTTCCGGGATGCTACAATATTTGAAAATCGATTTTGCATGTCACTATAAAGTTATACAAGCCTTGCTCGTTCAATATTCAATGCAAAACTTGTTTGGGTCCCTATTAAAAGGTTCATTTGTTCAACCTTGCCACATTAAATTACACGGTCGGCCAAATTTGGCCCGCGGGCCAGAGTTTGATACCCATGATCAACGTGTGGAGTCCTTTTGCAATGGGCCTGCGGACCCTAATTACAGCTGGCCCGCTGTTATTACGCAACAGAGGCGCCGCTAGGGATTTTGGGCCCCATGAAAAGAATCTTTACCGGGCCCCCAACACATAATTTCATATAATATCATCATCCTTAGGCCCCCCTCCATCATGGGCCCCTAGAATCCGTCTCCTTTACCCCCCCCCACCCCCCCTTTTCGGCGCCCCTGGCTGTAACACCGCAATTTCTCACACTTGCCAATCATCCCGAAGTTCAGTGCCTCTGCCGAAAATCTCCCAGGGCAAGCAAGCATTCTCCCGATTTTATCCCCCGGACAACAATTTTGAGGGCGTGCCTTAAAGGCACTGCCTTTAGCATTCTCTACAACTTCCGCATTTCCTCAATATAAACAGCGTGCAGGCCCACCGGCCTAATATATGCGGCTATCACACACACATAAGTGAATGCAAAGCATACAGGTCACACTGAGGGTGGCCGTATAAACAACTTTAACACTGTTACAAATATGCGCCACACTGTGAACTCACACCAAACAAGAATGACAAACACATTTCGAGAGAACATCTGCACTAACATAAACACAACAGAACCCCTTGCAGCACTAACTCTTTCGGGACGCTACAATATATTTTGATATTTACCTCAGAAGGCTGCAAATAGAAAAGAGGCATTAAATTCGTATTTAAATTTTATTTGATATGCCGTTGATATTTTTTAATTATTATTTGAAACTCGATTTTGCATGTCATTAAAGTTATATAAGCCTTGCTTGTTCAATATTCAATGCAAAACTTGTTTGGGTCCCCATTAAAAGGTTATTTTGTTCAACCTCAGTTTAAAATTTTGGCCCACTCTGTATTTGAGTTTGACACCCCTGCTTTAGCCACACAAACACACGGTGATTCCTTGTTTAAAATTCCCGGAGGTGAGACTTTACTATAAATTCAAGCCAACATGAATCACGACGGAATGTCAACCAGCGGGTTTCGGTGAGAAAATTGTGGTAAAAAGTCGCTTCTTAGTGGAGACACCCCTCCGACTATCAGGTACTGTTAAACTCACTAAAACACTAGCAACACAATAGAAAGATAAGGGATTTCCCAGAGTTATCCTAGTAAATGTGTCTAAAAACATCGGAATCCGTCCCAATGCGATCACATTTTATATATTTTTTTTATCTTTTTTTTCTTCTAGTCAGTCGCTATCAATATCCTCAAACACAAATCTTTCATCCTCGCTCAAATTAATGGGGAAATTGTCGTTTTCTCGGCCCGAATAGCTGTTTTTGTCGGAGGCTCGCATTAAAAACAATGTGAGAAGCCATCAACATGTGACGGACTAGAAAAAAAAAAAAAACGCGATCGCATCGGGACGGATTCAGATGTTTTTAGACACATTTACTAGGATAATTCTGGGAAATCCCTTATCTTTCTATTGTGTTGCTAGTGTTTTAGTGTGTTTAACAGTACCTGATAGTCGTAGGTGTGTGTCCACGGGTGTCTTGACGCGCAATGTCTCAGGGAAGTCGACTGCAGCTTTATGGGCGGCACAAGCTCAGCTGATCTCCGGTAAGTGGCGACTTTTTACCACAATTTTCTCACCGAAACCTGCTGGTTGACCTTCGGTCGGGATCCATGTTCACTTGACCGCTGTGATCCATAGTAAAGTTTCGCCTCCGGGAATTTTAAACAAGGAATCACCGTGTGTTTGTGTGGCTAAAGGCTAAAGCTTCCCACCTCCATCTTTCTACTGTGACTTCTCCAATATTAATTGAACAAATTGCAAAAGATTCAGCAACACAGATGTCCAAAATACTGTGTAATTATGCCGTTAAAGCAGACGACTTTGAGCTTTGTGTGTGTGCAGCGCTCATATTTCCTAACAGCCCGTGACGTCTTGTGTACACGTCATCATTACATGACGTTTTCAAGGAAAAACTCCCGGGAAATTAAAAATTGCAATTTATTAAACTAAAAAGGCTGTATTTGCATGTGTTGCAATGTTAATATTTCATCATTGATATATAAACTATCAGACTGTGTGGTCGATAGTAGTGGGTTTCAGTAGGCTTTTAACTCTGTTATTATTAATAATTAATGATATTTATCTTTGTGGAAACACTGATCATCTTAATGATTTCTCACAATAAATATATATTTTTGATGACATGTTTTAAATAGGTTAAAATCCGATCTGCACTTTGTTAGAATATATAACAAATTGGACCAAGCTATATTTCTAACAAAGACAAATCATTATTTCTTCTAGATTTTCCACAACAAAATGTTTAAAATTAATTTAAAATACTTTGAAATAAGATTTAAATTAGATTCTACAGATTTTCTAGATTTGCCAGAATATTTTTTTGAATTTTAAGCATAATAAGTTCAAATAAATATTTCAAAAATATTCTTCGTCGAAAAAACAAACTAATATTAAGTATTAAATTAAAATGTATTCATTATTCTTTACAATAAAAATAATAAATTTACTTGAACATTGATTTAAATTGTCGGGAAAGAAGAGGAAGGAATTTAAAAGGTAAAAACGTATATATGTGTTTAAAAATCCTAAAATCATTTTTAAGGTTGTATTTTTTCTCTAAAATTGTCTTTCTGAAAGTTATAAGAAGCAAAGTAAAACAAATAAATGAATTTATTTAAACAAGTGAAGACCAAGTCTTTCAAATATTTTCTTGGATTTTCAAATCCTATTTGAGTTTTGTCTCTCTTAGAATTAAAAATGTCCAGCAAAGCGAGACCAGCTTGCTAGTAAATAAACAAAATTTAAAAAAATAGAGGCAGCTCACTGGTAAGTGCTGCTATTTGAGCTATTTTTAGAACAGGCCAGCGCGTTGGTGACCCCTGCGATACCCCATCAATTTATAAAAAATAGGGGTCCCGCAGTACATTTCTGGGGTGCCACTTTTTTGTTTTTGGAAAACAAAATGATAAATGTATCCTTTATCCTGTTATATCTCATATTCTATGTTGTGTTTTGGAAAAACACAACATAAACCAGGCCTGGGCAATTATTTTGCCCCGAGGGGCCACATTGAGAGGAAAAAAAATGTGTCTGGAACACTAATACAAAACTTCAGAATAATGTCTGATTGAATACTTAAAAACTTTATGACAAACCGCCTCAAAAAACATAAATTTTACATTTTTCTATGAAGGATAAAACACTGAATATTGACAACATATGAACGTCACCCTATTTCGATCGACATATTTTAAACCAGGCCTGGGCAATTATTTTGACTTGGGGGGCCACATTTAGAGAAAAAAAATGTGTCTGAGACACTAATACAAAACTTCACAATAATGTCTGATTGAATGCTTCAAAACGTTATGACAGACCCCCTTAAAAAAAATTTAATTTAAATTTTTTCTATGAAGGATAAAACACTGAATATTGACAACATATGAACGTCACACCCCTTTCGATCGACATATTTTAAACCAAGCCTGGGCAATTATATTGACCCAGGGCCACATTTAGAAGAAAAAAAAATGTGTCTGAGACCCGGTATATCTATTTTTAGGGCCACTAATACAAAAGTTCACAGTAATGAAATGTAAAAATTTTTAATGAAGGATAAAACACTGAATATTGACAACATATGAACATCACACCCCTTTTCAATCGACATATTTTAAACCAGGCCTGGGCAATTATTTTGACTTGGGGGCCACATTTAGAGGAAAAAAAAAATGTGTCTGGGGGCCGGTATATCTATTTTTAGGGACGTTAATACAAAACCTCACAATAATGTCTGATTGAATGCTTAGAAACGTTATGACAAACCGCATTAAAAAACGTACATTTTACATTTTTCTATGAAGGATAAAACACTGAATATTGACAACATATGAACGTCACCCTATTTCGATCGACATATTTTAAACCAGGCCTGGGCAATTATTTTGACCCAGGGCCACATTTAGAAGAAAAAAAAATGTCTCTGAGACCCGGTATATCTATTTTTAGGGCCACTAATACAAAAGTTCACAGTAATGAAATGTAAACATTTTTAATGAAGGATAAAACACTGAATATTGACAACATATGAACGTCAAACCCGCTTTTGATCGACATATTTTAGAACAGGCTTGGGCAATTATTTTGACCCGGGGGCCACATCTAGAAGAAAAAAAATGTGTCTGAGACCCGGTATATCTATTTTTAGGGCCACTAATACAAAACTTCACAGTGATGGAATTTTCCATTTTTATATTAAGGATAAAACACTGAATATTGACAACATATGAACGTCACACTCGCTTTTGATTGACATATTTTAAACCAGGCCTGGGCTATTATTCGGACCCGGGATGCCACATTTAGAGGAAAAAAATGTGTCTGGGGGCCGGTATATCTATTTTCATGAACACTAATACAAAACCTCACAATAATGTCTGATTGAATGCTTAAAAACTTTATAACAAACCGCCTTAAAAAACGTAAATTTAAATTTTTTCTATGAAGGATAAAACACTGAATATTGACAACATATGAACGTCACACCCACTTTCTATCGACATATTTTAAACCAGGCCTGGGCAATTATTTGGACCCGGGGCCACATTTAGAGGAAAAAAAATGTGTCTGGGACACTAATACAAAACCTCACAATAATGTCTGATTGAATGCTTAAAAACATTATGACAAACCGCCTTAAAAAACGTACATTTTACATTTTTCAATGAACGATAAAACATTGAATATTGACAACATATGAAAGTCAAACCCGCTTTCGATCGACATATTTTACACCAGTATTGGGCAATTATTTTGACTCGGGGTGCCACATTTAGAGGGAAAAAATGTGTCTGAGGGCCCGATATATCTATTTTCATGAACACTAATACAAAACCTCACAATAATGTCTGATTGAATGCTTAAAAACTTTATGACAAACCTCCTTAAAAAACGTAAATTTTACATTTTTCTATGAACGACAAAACATTGAATATTGACAACATATGAAAGTCAAACCCGCTTTCGATCGACATATTTTATACCAGGCTTGGGCATTTATTTTGACTCGGGGGTCCACATTTAGAGGGAAAAAATGTGTCTGAGGGCCGGTATATCTATTTTTAGGTCCACTAATACCAGACATCACAGTAATGGAATTTTTTATTTTTCTTTGAAGGATAAAACACTGAATATTGACAACATATGAAAGTCAAACCCGCTTTCGATCGACATATTTTATACCAGGCTTGGGCAATTATTTTGACCCGGGGGCCACATTTAGAGAGAAAAATGTGTCTGAGGGCCGGTATATCTATTTTTAGGGACACTATTACAAAACTTCACAATAATGTCTGATTGAATGCTTAAAAACGTTATGACAGACCGCTTTAAAAAAAGTAAATTTTACATTTTTCTATGAAGGATAAAACACTGAATATTGACAACATATGAACATCACACCCCTTAGATAGACATATTTTACAATCAAGTGAAACGCAACAAAAATTCAACAAACCGTGAAATATGAACGAAGGGTACAAAATAAACACACCTACAATTTGATACATCACAAAGCTTTAGAACTTTGTTGTGAAAAGCTCCGGAGGCACACCGCCAGCAGAAAGTGTTAACCGAAGCTCCACAAGGTCGTCGTGCCTTATTTTGAGTTTGCTGGCATTTTCCTGTATAGTGCTCTAGTTCCTGTCTTGCGCTGTTATTTTGGTGGCCCTTCCTGTTTTGTCGGTGTCTTCCTGTAGCGGTTTCATGTCTTCCTTTGAGCGCTATTTAAGCCAGGCTATTTCAGTTGTTGCTATCCTTCTCTGTGGGGACATTGCAGATCCTCATGTCACGTACGGGACGTACTTTGTGGACGCCGTAAGTTTTTGCTGTCGTCCAGCATTTCGTTTCTGTTAACTTTGTAGCCAGTTCAGTTTTACTTGGGTTTTGCATAGCTTTATTGCCTTTTTTCTTATGTTTAGGTTTGGTTTAAGCATTGTATACGTTTTCACCCGCATATTGGGATCACAACAAACCATCCTCGTCTCAGCCGACACATTCCGACTTTTACAAAGTAATGAACTACCTGCTGCCCCCTGCTGACGCGGAGTATTACGTGGTTGCCCTGCTGAGTTCTATATATGTATATGTGTATATATGTATGTATGTATATATATATATATATATATATATATATATATATATATATATATATATATATATATATATATATATATATATATATATATATATATATATATATATATATGGCAGAGGGGTTAGTGCGTCTGCCTCACAATACGAAGGTCCTGCAGTCCTGGGTTCAAATCCAGGCTCGGGATCTTTCTGTGTGGAGTTTGCATGTTCTCCCCGTGAATGCGTGGGTTCCCTCCGGGTACTCCGGCTTCCTCCCACTTCCAAAGACATGCACCTGGGGATAGGTTGATTGGCAACACTAAATTGGCCCTAGTGTGTGAATGTGAGTGTGAATGTTGTCTGTCTATCTGTGTTGGCCCTGCGATGAGGTGGCGACTTGTCCAGGGTGTACCCCGCCTTCTGCCCGATTGTAGCTGAGATAGGCGCCAGAGCCCCCCGCGACCCCAAAAGGGAATAAGCGGTAGAAAATGGATGGATGGATGGATATATATATATATATATATATATATATATATATATATATATATATATATATATATATATATATATATTTATATGTATGCATATTTATATATATAAAACACATCTCCTATAGAAAAACAAAAATCCAAGTATGGATTATTTTGCAATAAGACACTCAATGTTTATCAATCAATGTTTATTTATATAGCCCCAAATCACAAATGTCTCAAAGGACTGCACAAATCATTACGACTACAACATCCTCGGAAGAACCCACAAAAGGGCAAGGAAAACTCACACCCAGTGGGCAGGGAGAATTCACATCCAGTGGGACGCCAGTGACAATGCTGACTATGAGAAACCTTGGAGAGGACCTCAGATGTGGGCAACCCCCCCTCTCTAGGGGACCGAAAGCAATGGATGTCGAGCGGGTCTAACACGATACTGTGAAAGTTCAATCCATAGTGGCTCCAAGACAGCCGCGAGAGTTCAGTTCAAGCGGATCCAAGACAGCAGCGAGAGTCCCGTCCACAGGAAACCATCTCAAGCGGATCAGCAGCGTAGAGACGTCCCCAACCGATACAGGCGAGCGGTCCATCCTGGGTCCCGACGAGCGGTCCATCCTGGGTCTCGACTCTGGACAGCCAGTACTTCATCCATGGTCATCGGACCAGACCCCCTCCACAAGGGAGGGCGGGACATAGGAGAAAGAATCTTACACATAAGTAAGATTTTTTTTTTTTTACTTCAAATAAAAACAATAATGACATTTTTTGTGGTTCCCTTTATGTAGATACCGGTACCAAAATATTGGTATGGGGACAACACTAATACACCCACTGGCAGAAATGTCGACAAGACGATCCAACATTGTCACAAAATCGATCAGCCGGAAAAGTTGCAACATTTTTAATAATTTAAAAGCGTGTCATGGACATGAAAGCGCGGAGGATGTCGTCCTTTTTCTCAGCCGCTAAATGAGCATTCCGGCCGCGTCTTGTTTTCTGGGACACGAGAAGGAGCGGGAATCAAACACGCGGGTTTCGGTTTATTTTTGGAGCGAAGGATTTGCCTGGCGAGCGGCTGTTTGCACGTCTGTGATTGATGACGGAGTTAGGGGCGGCTGACAAGGCGGCACAGCAGGGGTTAAATGCTAATGTGCATCTTTCTCAGACCACTCTTATTTTCCTCTTCTTCTTCTTCTTCCTCCTCCATCATCCATTCCGTCGCACATTTGTCTTTTTTTTCCCCCCACTCGTCTCTCCGTCCCTCCACGTCACAGGGGTCAAACTCAAGGCCCCGGGGGCCGGATGTGGCCCGCCGAGCGCACAACATGGGGAGAAGCAGCAGGAGTGTGACCCATAACACATCTACATTTAAAAAAAAGGGTGTGATATTAGTATCCACTGTACCAAGCGGCCCCCTGGGGCTAAACATAACTGCCATGTGGCCCTCGGTGAAACCCACTTTGACACCTCCGATCCACGCCCTTCAGCTGCTGTCATCCTCGTTTTTTTCGGCGCAAAAAAAGGCGTTTTTTTTTTTCCCCCCCTCGTATGGGCCACTTCGTTTGGAACAACTGTGACCCCCGCTTGCAGTGCACACCAAATCGGATTATTTTGCACTCAAGTGACACGGATCGGATGTAAACGCTTCAAATCTGATCTTTTCGCATCCAATCGAAGGTAGTTCCAAATGTATTTATTTATTTTTTTTAAACGTGCCGGGATAGAAAGGAGGAAAAAAAAAAAGTGTGTAAAGGATATCACCACATGGGCTCAGGAACACTTCAGAAAACCGCTGTCAGTAACTACAGTTGGTCGCTACATCTGTAAGTGCAAGGGACGGCGTGGCACAGTGGGAGAGTGGCCGTGTGCAACCCGAGGGTCCCTGGTTCAAATCCCGCCTAGTACCAACCTCGTCACGTCCGTTTTGTCCTGAGCAAGACACTTAACCCTTGCTCCTGATGGGTGCTGGTTGGCGCCTTGCATGGCAGCTCCCTCCATCAGTGTGTGAATGTGTGTGTGAATGGGTTAATGTGGAAGTAGTGTCAAAGCGCTTTGAGTACCTTGAAGGTAGAAAAGCGCTATACAAGTACAACCCATTTATTTATTTAAGTTAAAACTCCACTATGCAAAGCCAAAGCCATTCATCAACAACACCCGGAAAGGCCGCCGGCTTCGCTGGGCCCCGAGCTCATCTGATATGGACTGACGCGAAGTGGAAAAGTGATCAGTGGGCGGCCGAGTCCACATTTCACATATGTTTTTGGAAACTGTGGACTCGTGTCCTCCAGACCAAAGAGGAAAAGAACCATCCGCACTGTTTTAGGCGCAAAGTGTAAAAGCCAGTCTGTGATGGTATGGGGGTGTATTAGTGCCCAAGGCATGGGTAACTTACACATCTGTGAAGGCACCATTAATGCTGAAAGGTACATACGGGTTTTGGAGCAACACATGTTGCCATCAAAGCAACGTTATCATGGACGCCCCTGCTTATTTCAGCAAGACAAAGACAAGCCACGTTATCAAACACTTATTTGGATAATCCCACAGGTGAACGGGCTAATTGGGAACAGGTGTGTGCCATGATTGGGTATAAAAGCAGATTCCATAAAATGCTTAGACATTCACAAACAAGGACGGGGCGATGGTCGCCACTTTGTCAACAAATGTCCGAGCAAGTTGTCGAACAGTCTAAGAACAATATTTTTTCAACCAGGAATTTAGGGATTTCACCATCTACGGTCTGTAATACCATCAAAAAGGGTTCAGAGAATCTGGATAAATCACTGCATGTAAGCTGCTAAGCCCGTGACCTTGGATCCCTCAGGTGGTACCGCATCAAATAGTGACATCTGTGTGTAAAGGATATCACCACATGGGCTCAGAAACTCTTCAGAAAACCACTGTCAGTAACTACAGTTGGTCGCTACATCTGTAAGTGCAAGTTGAAACTACTATGCAAAGTGAAAGCCATTTATCAACAACACCCGGAAACGCCGCCGGCTTCGTTGGGCCCCGAGCTCATCTAAGATGGACTGACGCAATGTGGAAAAATGTTCTGTGGTCTGACGAGTCCACAATTAAATTTGTTTTTAGAAACTGTGGACGTTGTCTCTTCCGGAACAAAGAGGAAAAGAACCAGGCGCACAGTGTAAAAGCCAGCATGTGTGATGGAATGGGGGTGTATTAGTGCCCGAGGCATGGGTAACTTACACATCTGTGAAGGCACCAGTAATGCTGAAAGGTACATCCAGGTTTTGGAGCAACATCCAAGCAACGTTATCATGGACGCCCCTGCTTATTTCAGCACGACAATGACAAGCCACGTGTTACAACAGCGTGGCTGGCTCCACTATGGACGGACTCTCGCTACTATATTGGATCCACTATGGACTGGACTTTCACAATATCATGACATCCATTGCTTTCGGTCTCCCCTGGAGGAAGGGAAGGGGGGTTGGGGGGGTTGCCATAATATGCCATCCTCTCCAAGGTTTCTAATAGTCGTCATTGTCACTGTCACAGACGTCCCACTGGGGTGAGTTTTTCCTTGCCCTTATGTGAGCTCTGTACGGAGGATGTCGTTGTGGTTTGTGCAGTCCTTTGAGACACTAGTGATTTAGGGCTATATAAATAAACATTGATTGATTGAATGGCTTCATAGTGAAAAGAGTGCAGGTACTACACTGGCCTTGTATTCTGTTTTTATTTACGATTCACACAACGTGCCAACTTCACCGGTTTTTGTATATTGTCCACCCGCAGCGAACCAGTCCAAAAGATGGCGCCGTACCTCAAACAATATCACACTTTTTTAAAAAAAGTCTCCGTCAGGGTTCTAAGAAAACTATTTGTCGAATACAAAACGAAGAAAAATCCGTAAATTAGCCGCACCGTTTTATAAGCCGCGGGGTTCAAAGCTTGGGGTAGAAAGTCGTATTTTTGGGCTTTTAAGAGCTGTTTTTTTTTTTTGTTGCTCGGCTCAGTGGTGCAGACGTATGCACGAGGCGTGGCGGAGACGTTATGGACGGAGACGTGCGAGTGAACGTGCGAAGCTTTAGGAGGAGCCGTGAAATTGCACACCTCGCCCGATATTTTTAACATCCCAACACTCATCTTTACGATGAAGATGCGGCTCGCAACCTCGTTTCCATCGATCGGTACGTTTATACGATGGCTCAGTTATGTTTCTTGAAAAACGAGCAGAAAGACGCATCTCTCCTCTTCTGTCAGAAATAGACGGAGAAAAGAGACGAGGGTATAAATACAATTCAAAAGCTATTTCTGGTTGTGTTCATGTTATTCTTGGCCCCTTTCACGTGTCGTCATGGTTACGTGTCACCGATCGGCACAAGACCTGGTTTT
Organism: Nerophis ophidion; assembly: GCF_033978795.1. Taxonomy (NCBI): domain Eukaryota; kingdom Metazoa; phylum Chordata; class Actinopteri; order Syngnathiformes; family Syngnathidae; genus Nerophis; species Nerophis ophidion. Next base: position 10,135,534 of record NC_084613.1, on the reverse strand, counting down.
CCATCACCGTTGTACACAAACACTTGGAATTTTGCTGCATGCTTCGAATGGGATAAAGAGGCTCCAATTTACATTCAATTCAAAGACAAGATATTAAACGTTCCAACTGAGAAACTTCCAGTTATTAACTTCGAAAAAAAGCATTTTTACCAGTGTGTCACATGGCCTTTTCTTTTAACAACACTCAGTAAAGGTTTGGGAACTGAGGAGACACATTTTTGAAGTGGAATTCTTTCCCATTGTTGCTTGAAGTTCAGCTTAAATTGTTCAACAGCCTCCCTTCTCATATTTTAGGCTTCATATTTACAACGGGAGACAGGTCTGGACTACAGGCAGGCCAGTCTAGTACCCGCACTTTTTTTTACTACGAAGCCACGCTTATCGTCTTGCTGAAATAAGCAGGGGCGTCCGAAACTTGTATTTACCTTTCAGCAGTAATGGTGCCTTCACAAATGTGTAAGTTACCCATGCGTTGGGCACTAATACACGCCCATGCCATCACAGATTCTGGCTTTTCCAATTTGCGCCTGGAACAATCCGGATGGTTCTTCTCCTCTCGACGTCCACAGTTTCCAAAAACAATTTGAAATGTGGACTCGTCAGACCACAGAACACTTTCCCACTTTGCGTCAGTCCATCTTAGACGAGCTCGGGCTCAGCGAAGCCGGCAACGTTTCCGGGTGTTGTTGATAAATGGCTTTGGCTTTGCGTAGTAGTGAAGTGAAGTGAATTATATTTATATAGCGCTTTTCAATAGTGAATCAAAGCGCTTTACATAGTGAAACCCAAAATCTGAGTTACATTTAAACCAGTGTGGGTGGCACTGGGAGCACGTGGGTAAAGTGTCTTGCCCAAGGACACAACGGCAGTGACTAGGATGGCGGAAGCGGGAATCGAACCTGCAACCCTCAAGTTGCTGGCACGGCCACTCTACCAACCGAGCTATACAAGTTTTAACTTGCACTGACAGGTGTAGCGACCAACTGTAGTTACTGACAGTGGTTTTCTGAAGTGGTCCTGAGCCCATGTGGTGATATCCTTTACATACTTTTTTTCTCTCTTCTTTCTATCACAGCACCACTTGTTTAAAAAAATAAAAAATAAAAACGTTTGGAAAGATCAGATTCGGACTACCTGCGATCGGATGCGAGAAGATCAGATCCGAAGCGTTTACATTCGATCCGTGTCACTTGAGTGCAAAATAATCCGATTTGGTGTGCACTGCGAACGGGGGGAGGGGGGGGGGGTCACAGTTGTTCCTAATGAAGTGGCCGGCCGTTCATGACGGTGGTTTTCCGAAGTGTTCCTGTGCCCATGTGGTGATATCCTTTACACACTGATGTCGCTTTTCGATGCGGTACCGCCTGAGGGATCCAAGGTCCGCCATATCTTTCATCTCTCCAGATTCTCTGAACCTTTTGAGGATATTACGGAGCGTAGATGGTGAAATCCCTAAATTCCGTGCAATTGCTGGTTGAGAAATGTTGTTCTTAAACAATCTGCTCACACATTTGTCGACAATGTGGTGACCCTCGACCCCTTGTTTGTGAACGACGGAGCATTTCATGGACGCTGCTTTTATACCCAATCACGGCACCCACCTGTTCCCAATTAGCCTGTTCACCTGTGGGATGTTCCACATGAGTGTTTGATGAGCATGCCTCAACTTCCTCTGTCTTTTTTGCCACTCGCGCCAACTTTTTGGAAACACGTCGCTGGCATCAAATTCATGCTAATATTTACAAAAAATATATTTTTGCAGTCTAATCAATTGAATATAAAAGGATTTGCAAAACACTGTATTCTGTTTTTATTTACCATTTACACAAGGTGACAACTTCACTGTTTTTTTTTTGTTTTTTTTTTAATATCATATCAACGTTTAAGGAGTTGTACAAACCCCGTTTCCATATGAGTTGGGAAATTGTGTTAGATGTAAATATAAACGGAATACAATGGTTTTTAAATCATTTTCAACCCATATTCAATTGAATGCACTACAAAGACAACATATTTCATGTTCAAACTCATAAACTTTATTTTTTTTGTGCAAATAATAATTAACTTAGAATTTCATGGCTGCAACATGTACCAAAGTAGTTGGGAAAGGGCATGTTCACCACGGTGTTACATCACCTTTTCTTTTAACAACACTCAATAAACGTTTGGGAACTAAAGAAACTAATTGTTGAAGCTTTGAAAGTGGAATTCTTTCCCATTCTTGTTTTATGTAGAGCTTCAGTCCTTCAACAGTCCGGGGTCTCCGCTGTCGTATTTTACGCTTCATAATGCACCACACATTTTTGACGGGAGACAGGTCTAGACTGCAGGCGGGCCAGGAAAGTACCCGCACCCTTTTACTACGAAACCACGCTGTTGTAACACTTGTCTTGCTGAAATAAACAGGGGCGTCCGTGACAACGTTACTTGGATGACAACATATGTTGCTCCAAAACCTGTATGTACCTTTCAGCATTAATGGTGCCTTCACAGATGTGTAAGTTACCCATGCCTTGGGCACTAATGCACCCCCATACCATCACAGATGCTGGCTTTTCAACTTTGCGCCAATAAAAATCTGAATGGTTGTTTTCCTCTTTGTTTGAAGGACACCACGTCCTCTGTTTCCAAAAATAATTGAAATGTGGACTCGTCAGAACACCTTCCACTTTGCATTAGTCCATCTTAGACGTTCTCTGGCCCGGCCAAGCCGGCGGCGTTTCAGGATATTGTTGATAAATGGCTTTGCATAGCAGAGTTTTAACTTGCACTTACAGATGTAGCGACCAACTGTAGTTACTGAAAGTGGTTTTATGAAGTGTTCCTGAGCCCATGTGGTGATATCCTTTACACAATGATGTCGGTTTTTGATGCAGTACCGCCTGAGGGATCAAAGGTCCGTAATATCATCGCTTACGTGCAGTGATTTCTCCAAATTCTTTGAAATTTTTGATGATTTTACAGGCTGAGATGGTAAAATCCCTAAATTCCTTGCAATAGCTCGTTGAGAAATGTTGTCCTAAAACTGTTCGACAATTTGCTTACAGAGTGGTGACCCTGGCCCCCATCCTTGTTTGTGATTTACTTAGCATTTCATGGAAGCTGCTTTTTATACCCAATCATGGCACCCACCTGTTCCCCATTAGCCTGCACACCTGTGGGATGTTCCCAAATAAGTGTTTGATGAGCATTCCTCAACTTTATCAGTATTTATTGCCCCCTTTCCCAACTTCTTTGTCACGTGTCGCTGGCATCAAATTCTAAAGTTAATGATTATTTGCAAAAAAAAAAAAAAATGTTTTTATGAGTTTGAACATCAAATATGTTGTGTTTGTAGCATATTCAACTGAATATGGGTTGAAAATTATTTGCAAATAATTGTATTCCGTTTATATTTACATCAAACATAATTTCCCAACTCATATGGAAACGGGTTTTTATCATCTTTAAAGAGATGTTACCTTTTTTTTTTGAGGTTTGTGTAAGCGTTAAGAATGTCGAAACGTGACATTAAAGCTGACGTACACAGTGAACATCAATCAATCAGTCAATGTTTATTTATATAGCCCTAAATCACAAATGTCTCAAAGGGCTGCACAAACCACTACGACTACGACATCCTCGGAAGAACCCACATAAGGGCAAGGAGAACTCACATCCAGTGGGACGCCAGTCACAATGATGACTATGAGAAACCTTGGAGAGGACCTCAAATGTGGGCAACCCCCCGCCCCCCTCTAGGGGACCGAAAGCAATGGATGTCGAGCGGGTCTAACATGATACTGTGAAAGTTCAATCCATAGTGGCTCCAACACAGCAGCGAGAGTCCCGTCCACAGGAGCCGGATCAGCAGCGTAGAGATGTCCCCAACCGATACATAGGCGAGCGTTCCATCCTGGGTCTCGACTCTGGACAGCCAGTACTTCATCCACGGTCATCGGACCGGACCCCCTTCCACAAGGGAGGGGGGGGACGGAGGAGAAAAAGAAAAGAAGCGGCAGATCAACTGGTCTAAAAAGGAGGTCTATTTAAAGGCTAGAGTATACAAATGAGTTTTAAGGTGAGACTTAAATGCTTCTACTGAGGTAGCATCTCGAACTGTTACCGGGAGGGCATTCCAGAGTACTGGAGCCCGAACGGAAAACGCTCTATAGCCCGCAGACTTTTTTTGGGGCTTTAGGAATCACTAATAAGCCGGAGTCCTTTGAACGCAGATATGGTACTAAACAATCGGCAAGATAGGCTGGAGCCAGACCGTGTAGTATTTATACGTAAGTAGTAAAACCTTAAAGTCACATCTTAAGTGCACAGGAAGCCAGTGCAGGTGAGCCAGTTTGGGTGTAATGTGATCAAACAAATGAATTGAATTGATTTGATTAATGATTAAAGGGGAACATTATCACAATTTCAAAAGGGTTAAAAACAATAAAAATCTGTTCCCAGTGGCTTGTTGTATTTTTTGAAGTTTTTTTCAAAATTTGACCGGTCTCGGAATATCCCAAAATAAAGCTTAAAAGTGCCTTATTTTCGCTCTCTGCGAAGACACTGGCCATTTCCCTGTGACGTCACACAATGGGAACACCACAGCAAGATATAGCGACATTAGCCCGATTTCAAACTCGGATTTCAGCGACTTAAGCGATTCAACAGATTACGCATGTATTGAAACGGATGGTTGGAGTATGAAAATATTGAAAAAGAAACTGAAGCTATTGAGCGAATAGCTATTGACGCTATTCATAGCCATAGCATGGCCGAATAGCTGCGTTAGCATCGCCGGTAAAATGTACGGACCAAACGATCAGGACTTTCGCATCTTTTGACACTGGAGCAACTTAAATCCGTCGATTGGTAAGTGTTTGTTTCGCATTAAATGTGGGTGGAAGGAAACGTAATATAGTTGCAAATGCATCTACAGGTTATCTATACATCTCTGTGCCATGTCTGCTTTAGCACCGCCGGTAAATTAGCATGTTAGCATCGATTAGCGTAGCATGTTAGCATCGATTAGCTGGCAGTCAACATCAACAAAACTCACCTTTGTGATTTCGTTGACTTAATCGTTGCAAATGCATCTGCAGGTTATCCATACATCTCTGTGCCATGTCTGCTTTAGCACCGCCGGTAAATAGCATGTTAGCATCGATTAGCGTAGCATGTTAGCATCGATTAGCTGGCAGCCAACATCAACAAAACTCACCTTTGTGATTTTGTTGACTTAATCGTTGCAAATGCATCTGCAGGTTATCCATACATCTCTGTTTTGATTGATTGATTGATTGATACTTTTATTAGTAGATTGCACAGTACAGTACATATTCCGTACAATTGACCACTAAATGGTAACACCCGAATAAGTTTTTCAACTTGTTTAAGTCGGGTTCCACGTTAATCAATTCATGGTATGCCATGTCTGCTTTAGCACCGCCGGTAAAATGTGGAGACACTGGTACATTCAATGGGGGTCTGGCGGCAGACACTTTGGCATCTTCGGGCCAGTGGTGCAACTTGAATCCCTCCCTGTTAGTGTTGTTACACCCTCCGACAACACACCGACGAGGCATGATGTCTCCAAGGTTCCAAAAAATATTAAAAAAAAAACGGAAAATAACAGAGCTGAGACCCGGTGTTTGTAATGTGTTGAAAATGAAAATGGCGGGTGTGTTACCTCGGCGACGTCACATTCTGACGTCATCGCCTCCAGCGCGATGAACAGAAAGGCGTTTAATTCGCCAAAATTCACCCATTTAGAGTTCGGAAGTCGGTTAAAAAAATTGATGGTCTTTTTTTCTGCACCATCAAGGTATATATTGACGCTTACATAGGTCTGCTGATAATGTTCCCCTTTAAACAAGTTGAAAATCTTACTTGGATGTTACCATTTAGTGGTCAATTGTACTGAATATGTACTGTACTGTGCAATCTACTAATAAAAGTTTCAATCAATCAATCAATCAATTGAACAAGTCAGAGGCTTGGCCGCGGTGTATGTGACCGTTTGCAACATGCTGGGCCTGAGGTGGTCCTGGAAAATGACGGCGAGGGCAGATGGAGTGAAGGCAAGTGACCTTCTCCCCCCTCACTTTATGAACACAGTGCAGAACATCCGGCAAGTATTAATAACTCCACGACTTCTGTCAGAGTGCGATCACGTCTTCCCTTTTTTTCCACGTCTTCAATCCGGGCCGCACGCTCTCGTCTTAAGCCGGCCTGCGAGCAAACGTGGAAACCGCTCCACTTAACAGAATGAGGTCAGCGTAACTGCTGGATGACCACCATGATGGAGACGGAAAATAGACAGTATATTATTTATATGTATATATATATATATATATATAAACATATATATATATATGACGGACTCTTTTAGCTGAAAATAGAATGTCACTCTGAAGCACACACACACTTTAGATAAGTTGCATTTAAAAGGGATTCTATCAAGCAAAAGTGACTTTTTAAAGTGAAGCCTGTTAATGAACACTCAGTAGAAAAAAGATCTAGAAACCCCAAAAGCAGTGAAGTCGTCAATGAAAAGGAAACACGATGATTGGCGAATCCTTTTCGACGTATATTCAATCGAATAGACTGCAAAGACAAGATATTGGATGTTCACACTGGAAAAAAAAAAAAAAAAAAAGCTGGCACAAGTGGCAAAAAGGACTGAGAAAGTGGAAGGATGCTCATCAAACGCTTATTTGGAACGTCTCACAGGTGAACGGGCTAATTGGGGACCAGGTGGGTGCCAGGATTGGGTATAATTCTCAGTCGTTCACAAACGAGGGGTCCCCACTTTGTCAACAAATTGTTGTGATCCGGTTCCAATTTGAAATGTGGACTCGTCAGACCACAGAACACTTTTCCACTTTGCGTCAGTCCATCTTAGACGAGCTCGGGCTCAGCGAAGCCGGCAACGTTTCCGGGTGTTGTTGATCAATGGCTTTGGCTTTGCGTAGTAGTGAAGTGAAGTGAATTATATTTATATAGCGCTTTTTCTCTAGTGACTCAAAGCGCTTTACATAGTGAAACCCAATATCTAAGTTACATTCAAACCAGTGTGGGTGGCACTGGGAGCAAGTAAGTAAAGTGTCTTGCCCAAGGAAACAACGGCAATGACTAGGATGGCGGAAGCGGGAATCGAACCTGCAACCCTCAAGTTGCTGGCACGGCCGCTCTACCAACCGAGCTAAACCGCCCCACACTGAGCACTTCCTTGTTTGTTCAGTTACCATGGTTCCACCTGCCATTCCTTTTACGCACACCTGCTGTAATTGTTTTGTTTCATTATTTAAACCTGCCTCCTCCCTGTGTTCGGTCTTAGCTCATGGTTTGCAGTAAGCAACAGTCACGTTTATTCTTCTTCTTTGTATTAACCTTGCTAAGTCACGTCTTAGCTTCACGTGCACTCTGCACGCCGTTTTTATTGGACTTTGTACTCGATGCTTGCTAACTATTAGCATTAGCTTTCCATGCATAGGCACGGCGTTTAATTTCTGTTTTGTACAAGTTTTCTTTTACATTTTTGTGTATTCAAATCAGCTCTTACCTGCTATCCTTACTTACGGAACAAATTACAATATCGCATATGTGTGGGAAACCCTGTATATACACACATGTATGTAAGTAAGCTGCTTACTTACGGAACAAATTACAATATCGCATATGTGTGGGAAACCCTGTACATACACACATGTATGTAAGTAAGCTGCTTACTTACGGAACAAATTACAATATCGCATATGTGTGGGAAACCCTGTATATACACGTATGTATGTATGTAAGTAAGCTGCTTACTTACGGAACAAATTACAATATCGCATATGTGTGGAAAACCCTGTATATACACACATGTATGTAAGTAAGCTGCTTACTTACGGAACAAATTACAATATCGCTTATGTGTGGGAAACCCTGTACATACACACATGTATGTATGTATGTATGTATGTAATTAAGCTGCTTACTTACGGAACAAATTACAATATCGCATACACTAATGTAAAGCATATCACCTAGTAACTCCAAAATTATTATCAGCTCAGTTTCGACCAAAATTGAGTTACTGGGTTTTGCCTTTGGGCGGGAGCTACGCGGTCCTCTCCAAGGTTTCTCATAGTCACCGCCACCGACATCTCACCGGGGTGAGTTTTTCCTTGCCCGTATGTGGGCTCTGTACCGAGGATATCGTGGTGGTTTGTGCAGCCCTTTTGAGTCACTTGTGATTTAGGGCTATATAAATAAACATTGATTGATTGATTGATTGATTGAAAACCACTGTCAGTAGCTACAGTCGGTCGCTAAGTGCAAGTTAAAACTCTACCAGCCAAAGCCATTTATCAACAACACCCAGAAACGTCGCTACATCTGGCAAGCTGCTTTTATACCCAATCATGACACCCACCTGTTCCCAATTAGCCCATTCACCTGTGGGATGTTCCAAATAAGTGTTTGATGAGCATTCTTCAACTTTCTCAGTTTTTTTTTGCCACTGGTGCCAGCTTTTTTGAAACACGTTGCAGGTATCAAATCCCAAATGAGCTAATATTTGCAAAAAATGACAATGTTTTCCAGTTCGAATGTTAAATATCTTATCTTTGCAGTCTATTTAATTGAATATAAGTTGAAAAGGATTTGCAAATCATTGTTTTCCGACACAACGTGACGACTTAACTGGTTTTGGGGTTTGTAAAAACCAAAAAATTTTCACGATAAGTGCTTTTTTATGGACTTTTGTGCATTTTGCGTCCAAAATAATGTTGGAATTGACAAAAATAAACCCCGTCGGGACCAGTTTTTGAAGGCATGCCTCTCTCTTTTGCCAGCATAACTCCCTGATGTGTAATTAAGCTTTCTGCACATTTTTGTCTAAACGTAAACAAAACGAGTGTGTACCTCAACCAGGACTGTTTTTTGCCTAGTGGTCTTTTTTTTTTTTGCCAGCTTCTCGTTTTTTTTTTTTTTTTTTCATGGTTGTTTGCACATTTTCTAGTCCCAATCAAATAAACTGTTTTCTATAATAAGCCTGCGCTCCATTTCAGTGAGGGGTGTGTTAAGACTTCTGCAAGTGTATTTTCCTTCGAGATGAAAGAGAAACCAATGAAGTGCATGCATTACTTATTGCAGGGTTTCGGCGGGTCATTAAGAAGCATGACTTCAAAAATGGTTTAAATTGGATGTCCAGGAGCGTTAAAGAAAGCGAAGACGATTGTAGGCCATCGAACGATGAATGAAAATGAACTCTTGGAGGAATTTCCAAGACTTTGTCTCTGCTTTCAAACTGAATACATGCAGTCAAGTATGTTTATTCGACTGTACTGTGTATATATGTATATATTTTATGTACATATACGAGTTATTTCTTTACAAACCCCGTTTCCATATGAGTTGGGAAATTGTGTTAGATGTAAACATAAACAAAATACAATGATTTGCAAATCATTTTCAACCCATATTCAGTTGAATATGCTACAAAGGCAACATATTTGATGTTGAAACTGATAAACATTTTTTTGTTGTTGCAAGTAATCATTAACTTTGGAATTTGACGCCAGCAACACGTGACAGAGAAGTTGGGAAAGGTGGCAATAAATATCAATCAATCGATCAATGTTTATTTATATAGCCCCAAATCACAAATGTCTCAAAGGACTGCACAAATCATTACGACTACAACATCCTCGGAAGAACCCACAAAAGGGCAAGGAAAACTCACACGCAGTGGGCAGGGAGAATTCACATCCAGTGGGACGCCAGTGACAATGCTGACTATGAGAAACCTTGGAGAGGACCCCAGACGTGGGCAACCCCCCCCTCCAGGGGACCGAAAGCAATGGATGTCGAGCGGGTCTAACACGATACCGTGAAAGTTCAATCCATAGTGGCTCCAACACAGCCGCGAGAGTTCAGTTCAAAGCGGATCCAAGACAGCAGCGAGAGTCCCGCCCACAGGAAACCATCTCAAGTGGAGGCGGATCAGCAGCGTAAAGATGTCCCCAATCGATACAGGCGAGCGGTCCATCCTGGGTCCCGACGAGCGGTCCATCCTGGGTCTCGACTCTGAACAGCCAGTACTTCATCCATGGTCATCGGACCGGACCCCCTCCACAAGGGAGGGGGGGACATAGGAGAAAGAAAAGAAGCGGCAGATCAACTGGTCTAAAAAGGAGGTCTATTTAAAGGCTAGAGTATACAGATGAGTTTTACGGTGAGACTTAAATGCTTCTACTGATAAAGTTGAGGAATGCTCATCAAACACTTATTTGGAACATCCCACAGGTGTGCAGGCTAATTGGGAACAGGTGGGTGCCATGATTGGGTATAAAAGCAGCTTGCATGAAATGCTAAGTCATTCACAAACAAGGATGGGGCGAGGGGTCACCAATTTGTAAGCGAATTGTCGAACAGTTTTAGAACAACATTTCTCAACGAGCTATTGCAAGGAATTTTAGGGATTTTACCATCTACGGTCCGTAAAAATCATCAAAAGGTTCAGAGAATCTGGAGAAATCCCTGCACGTAAGGGATGATATTACGGACCTTTGATCCCTCAGGCGATACGGCATCAAACGCCGACATCAGTGTGTAAAGGATATCACCACATGGGCTCAGGAACACTTAGCATAGCTCGGTTGGTAGAGTGGCCGTGCCAGCAATTTGAGGGTTGCAGGTTCGATTCCCGCTTCTGCCATCCTAGTCACTGCCGTTGTGTCCTTGGGCAAGACACTTTACCCACCTGCTCCCAGTGCCACCCACACTGGTTTAAATGTAACTTAGATATTGGGTTTCACTATGTAAAGCGCTTTGAGTCACTTGAGAAAAGCGCTATATAAATATAATTCACTTCACTTCATAAAACCACTGTCATTAACTACAGTTGGTCGCTACATCTGTAAGTGCAAGTTAAAACGCTACTTTGCAATGCAAAAGCCATTTATCAACAACACCCATATGTGTATACAGTATATATACAATATCTGTATACATTCATTTATATGTATATATACAGTATATACTAGGGTTGTACAGTATACTGGTCCTGTCTTTTTAATCCATTATTAGTAACCACTTGTCAGCTTTTTGTCATTTAATGATGCCTTTATCTCTATTTTTACATTTTGATAGAGAGAAGTTTTTAAAAAAAAAAAAGATTTCTTCATTTTTTAAGTTATGTACATTTATATGTACATGTAGATGATGTATCTTGATAGATCCAGAAAGAGTTTGAGCAGAAATATGCCATACAGGAATTAACCATACACAATAAAAAAATTGACAAAATGCGGTGTCACATGAATTATTTTTAAAGTAATACCTTTGTGACATGAGAAAAACACAAGTAATGAACTTTTTGATACCAAAATTAAACACCAAGCAGTTTAGCTAATGAAGATGACGTCTAATAAACAAGCTGTGTTCTTCTCCAACATTGTTGTCGTTGCTGGAGTTCAGTGCAACAGTTTGGCCAACAAAAATAAACAGGAGTGACACCTCTCACATCGAATACAGCTCCCGAGCAAAGTCCGTGTAGCAAGTCCGCCGAGATTATCAACCCAGACAAGGGCGGTCACGGCATGTTTTTGCCACCGATGTTGTTTACGTGACGAGGGCGGTCGCAGAACCTGCCGTGGTTAATTTGGAGACCTGTGGATGTGTTGGACTTGAACGTTCGATGCATCTCTTTTTTCTTCCAAAGAGCTTATCGGCTTTTTGAAGTCTTAGTGAAAGCGAGTGAGATTCCGACGTCCCAAGGCGTGCTCATCAACGGTCTCCATGGTCCACGCCATCAGACTGCAGATAACCGCCTCCTGCTCCACTTATCTCCTCACACATTAAGGTGGCGCCGGGGGACTTTTATTGGACTGCTGCCCCCCTCCCACCGCCTTTCATCTGGAAGTCCAGCATGCGCCCTGAGATTGTTTCTCTTGGAAATGGCCCGGCTGTGGTGAAAGGTGTGTCCGCTCTTGATTACGCCGCTGATGAGAAAGACATGGACAGGTGGCAGCATTAGGGTCGGGGGTGCTTGGGGCGTCAATATTAGGACTTTTAGGAGAAGAGTCTGTGTCAGTGGATCCTGCTGTCGGTTGTACTAATACCAACAGGAGCACTTTGTATACTAATACCATCAGGAGTACTTTGTGTACTAATACCACCAGGAGTACTTTGTGTACTAATACCACCAGGAGTACTTTGTGTATTTATACCAACAGGAGCTCTTTGTGTACTAATACCACCAGGAGCACTTTGTGTACTAATGCCACCAGGAGTACTTTGTGTACTAATACCACCAGGAGCACTTTGTGTACTAATACCACCAGGAGCACTTTGTGTACTAATACCACCAGGAGCACTTTGTGTACTAATACCACCAGGAGCACTTTGTGTACTAATACCACCAGGAGCACTTTGTGTACTAATACCACCAGGAGCACTTTGTGTACTAATACCAACAGGAGCACTTTGTGTACTAATACCACCAGGAGCACTTTGTGTACTAATACCACCAGGAGCACTTTGTGTACTAATACCAACAGGAGCACTTTGTGTACTAATACCACCAGGAGCACTTTGTGTACTAATACCACCAGGAGCACTTTGTGTACTAATACCACCAGGAGCACTTTGTGTACTAATACCACCAGGAGCACTTTGTGTACTAATACCACCAGGAGCACTTTGTGTACTAATACCACCAGGAGCACTTTGTGTACTAATACCAACAGGAGCACTTTGTGTACTAATACCAACAGGAGCACTTTGTGTACTAATACCACCAGGAGCACTTTGTGTACTAATACCACCAGGAGCACTTTGTGTACTAATGCCACCAGGAGCACTTTGTGTACTAATACCACCAGGAGCACTTTGTGTACTAATACCACCAGGAGCACTTTGTGTACTAATACCAACAGGAGCACTTTGTGTACTAATACCACCAGGAGCACTTTGTGTACTAATACCACCAGGAGCACTTTGTGTACTAATACCACCAGGAGCACTTTGTGTACTAATACCACCAGGAGCACTTTGTGTACTAATACCAACAGGAGCACTTTGTGTACTAATGCCACCAGGAGCTCTTTGTGTACTAATACCAACAGGAGTACTTCGGCTGTACTAATACTACGAGGACTACTTTTTGTACTATTACCATGGGGAGTACTTTGTGTACTAATACCACGGGGAGTACTTTGTGTATTAATACCACAAGGAGTACTCTGTGTACTAGAACCACGAGGAGTACTTTGTGTATTTATACCACCAGAAGTACTTTGTGTACTAATTCAACCAGGAGTACTTTGTGTACTCATACACAGAGTATGAGTACAAGTATATTTCTTATTATATTTATTATTAAATGTATAATATATAGTATTATATTTATTATTAAAGGTATTGAATGTACTATTATATTTTATTGTTATATGTATTATTATATTTATTGCTGTATTTATTATTATTATTATTATACATTGTCTTTATTATTATATATATTGTTATATTTTTGTTATATTTATTATTAAATATATTATTGTATTTATTGTTGTATGTATTATTCTATTTATTGTTATATGTATTATATTTATTATAAAATTAGATATATTGTATTTATTATTATATTTATTATTAAATGTTTTATTATATTGTTATTTATTATTAAATTTAAATATTTTATTTAGTATTATATTTACTATATTTATTATTATATTTTTTATTATATTTATTGTTAAATGTATTATTTTATTTATTGTAGTATGTATTATATTTATTATACAATTTGATAGTATATTTATTATTATATTTATTATTAAATGTATTATTATATTTATTTTTTTGTATTATATGTATTATAAAATTAGATATATTTATTTTATTTATTATTATATTTATTATTAAATGTATTATTATTTTTATTGTTATTTATTATTAAATTTAACTATTATATTTAATATTATATTTTCTATATTTATTCTTATATTTATTTCATTAGATTTACTGTTAAATGTATTATTATATTTATTGCTAAATGTATTATTATCTTTACTAAACAATTTTATATTATATTTATTAATTTATTATTATTAAATGTATTATTATATTTAAATTTATATTTATTATTACATTTAAATATTATATTTAATGTTATAATTACAGGGCGGTATAGCTCGGTTGGTAGAGTGGCCGTGCTATCAACTTGAGGGTTGCAGGTTCGATTCCCGCTTGTGCCATCCTAGTTACTGCCGTTGTGTCTTTGGGCAGGACACTTTACCCACCTGCTCCCAGTGCCACCCACACTGGTTTAAATGTAACTTAAATATTGGCTGTCACTATGTAAAGCGCTTTGAGTCACTTGAGAAAAGTGCTATATAAATATAATTCACTACTATATTTATTACTGTATTTATTATTACATTTATTATATATATATTTATTGTTAAATGTATTATTAGATTTACTATTATATGTATATTGTTATATTTATTATTAAATGTATTATTATATTTATAGTTATATTTATTATTATAATTTGTATTATATTTATTGTTATGTTTTTTATATTTATTATACAACTTTATATTATATTTATCATTAAATGTATTATTATATTTTTTGTTATATTTATTATTAAATGTATTATTGGACTTTATTATATTTATTGTTAAATGTATTAATATATTCAATATTATATTGTTATATTTATTATTATATTCTACAGGAGAGGCTCCATCATCTTTTATGCCCACATTGAGCTCTGTGTTTTTGAACTTCTAAATCCCATCAAAGTTCTCCGTCCTCAGTAGTCGTCCTGCTTCTCACTCTCCATCCACCCGCCCGTTTCCATGGCGCCGCTTTGCCGCATGGATGGCAGCTGTCTACCGTTTCATCCGTTTGACAGTATGGAAGCGGAGATAGCGCCTATTTTATTTGACCACACTTTCTGTGTCCTTGGCTGCCTCAGGGTCCTCGCCGGGAGTTTTCTCCTTACCCGGGGCTGTCTTTTGGACTCACAGAAGGATGATGCTTGGTCCTCTCTCTCAAAAAAGATTCCTGACGCATACAGTGTCCATTTGGAATAAACTCCTAAAAACACATAAAGGCTAAAAAAATAAACATTAAACAGTAGGCTAACCCATGTGGTTCCTGTGGATGTAAACACAAGTTTTAATTACTGTAGTGACTAAATAACATGGTGACTGAACAGACAAAGTAATGTGTAAATAATGTCAATAAATAGATGAGCCATCTGTGGCTGTGAGGTGAACGCTAGTAAGGTTGTAAATACTGTATTGAGTAGGCTAACCCATGTGGTTCCTGTGGATGTAAACACAAGTTGTAATTACTGTAGTGACTAAATAACATGGTGACTGAAACAGACAAATTAATGTGTAAATAATGTCAATAAATAGATGAACCGTCTGTGGCTGTGAGGTGAACACTAGTAAGGTTGTAAATACTGTATTGAGTAGGCTCACCCATGTGGTTCCTGTGGATGTGAACACAAGCTGTAATTATTGTAGTGACTAAATAACATAGTGACTGAAACAGAGTCATTTGTAAATAATGTCAATAACTAGATGAACCATCTGTGGCTGTGAAGTGAACACTAGTAATGTTGTAAATACTGTATAGAATAGGCTCACCCATGTGGTTCCTGAGGATGTGGAAACAAGTTGTAAATACTGTAGTGACTAAATAAAATAGTAACTGAAATAGACATATGTATTGTGTAAATAATGTCAATAAATAGATGAAACATCTGTGGCTGTGAAGTGCCAAGTGGACTAGAGGACTAGATGCCAAGTGGACTAGAGGAAGAGAGGCCAAGTGGACTAGATGATTAGATGCCAAGTGGACTAGAGGAAGAGAGGCCAAGTGGAATAGAGGAAGAGAGGCCAAGTGGACTAGAGGACTAGATGCCAAGTGGACTAGAGGAAGAGAGGCCAAGTGGACTAGAGGCCAAGTGGACTAGAAGAAGAGGTGCCAAGTGGACTAAAGGACTAGATGCCAAGTGGACTAGAGGAAGAGAGGCCAAGTGGACTAGAGGACTGGATGCCAAGTGGACTAGAGGAAGGGAGGCCAAGTGGACTAGAGAACTAAAGGCCAAGTGGACTAGAGGGCTAGAGGTCAAGTGGACTAGGGAAAGAGAGGTCAAGTGGACCAGAGGACTAGATGCCAAATGGACTAGGGGAAGGGAGGCCAAGTGGACTAGGTGTATAGAGGCCAAGTGGACTAGAAGAAGAGATGCCAAGTGGAGTAAAGGACTAGAGGCCAAGTGGACTAGAGGACTAGATGCCAAGTGGACTAGAGGAAGAGAGGCCAAGTGGACTAGAGGAAGAGAGGCCAAGTGGATTAGATGTATAAAGGCCAAGATGACTAGAGGCTAAGTGGACTAGAAGAAGAGATGCCAAGTGGACTAAAGGACTAGAGGCCAAGTGGACTAGAGGACTAGATGCCAAGTGGACTAGAGTAAGAGAGGACTAGAGGCCAAGTGGAGTAGAGGAAGAGAGGCCAAGTGGACTAGAGTACTGGAGGCCAAGTGGACTAGAGGAGTAGATGCCAAGTGGACTAGAGGACTAGATGCCAAGTGGACTACAAGACTAGAGGCCAAGTGGACTCGAGGACTAGTGGCCAAGTGGACTAGAGGACTACAGGCCAAATGGACTCAATTACTAGTGGCCAAGTGAACCAACAGGACTACAGGCCAAGTGGACTAGAGGTCTAGGTGCCAAGTGGACTAGAGGTCTAGATGCCAAGAGGACTAGAGAACGAGAGGCCAAGTGGACTAGAGGACTAGTGGACTAGAGGACTAGGGGCCAAGTGAACTAGAGGACTAGGGTCTAATTGGACTAGAGGAAGAGAGACCAAGGGGACTAGAGGACTATAAGCCAAGTGGACTGGAGGAAAAGAGGCCAAGTGAACCTGAGGCCAAGTGGACAAGGGGAAGAGAGGCCAAGTGTACTAGAGGACTAGAGGCCAAGTGGAGTAAAGGACTAGAGGCCAAGTGCACTAGAGGACTAGAGGCCAAGTGCACTAGAGGACTAGAGGCCAAGTGCACTAGAGGACTAGAGGCCAAGTGCACTAGAGGACTAGAAGCTAAGTGTACTAGAGGACTAGAGGCCAAATGTACTGGTGCAGCGCTCCACTGAGCTGAAGGTCCTGAGGCTTTCAACCTGATCCTCACTCTGGTCTGTGACCTCCAGGCAAGGTCACATGGCGGTGGATGTGCTGAGTGTTTGTACACACACACACACACACACACACACACACACACACACACACACACACACACACACACACACACACACACACACACACACACACAACTTGTTTCCCAGCAAGACACTCTCCCATTTATTCCATCCATCCATTTTCTACCGCTTTATTGCAAACTTTATTTGACATCCAGACTGTAAGTGCACTTTTCCAACTTCACCACCAGGTTGTGCTGTTTCTTCTTTTTGTGTTGTGAAAGGCACGTTGTTGTATTTTGTCTGAGAGTAACCATCAAACCTCGTTTAATTCATGCAGTGCTAAATTTAACCGGTAGAGGGCGACAAAGCTAATAGTGAGAAGTCACATAGGTGTGTGAATGTTGTGTCATTTCTACATGTGTAAACATTTGTAGTTTATTTGGTGAATATATTAACAATACCACTATTTTATTTGTGTAAAATACACAATGGACAGTATACTTTTGCTATGTTTTTTAACATTTATACTTCCGGTCTTACAAACCTACAAACCCCAAAAGCAGTGAAGTTGTCACGTTGTGTAAATGGTAAATAAAAAGAGAATACAATGATTTGCAAATACTTTTCAATTTCTATTCAATTGAATAGACTGCAAAGACAAGATATTTAACGTTCGAAATAGACAACTTTGTTATTTTTTTGCAAATATTAGCTCGTTTTGAATTTGATGCCTGCAACATGTTTTAAAAAAGCTGGCACAATTGGCAAAAAAGACTGAGAAAGTTGAGGAATGCTCATCCAATACTTATTTGGGACATCCCACAGGTGGACCGGCTAATTGGGAACAGGTGGGTGCCATGATTGGGTATAAAATAAGCATCCATGGAATGCTCAGTCATTCAGAAACAAGGACGGGGCGAGGGTCTCCACTTTGTCAACAAATGCGTGTCAAACAGTTTAAGGACAACATTTCTCAACCAGCTATTGCAAGGGATTTAGGGATTTCACCAACTACTGTCTGTACTATCATCAAAAGGTTGAGAGAATCTGGAGAAATCCCTGCATGTAAACTATGGTATTACGCACCTTGGATCCCTCAGGCGGTACTGCATCAAAAAGCGACGTCGGTGTGTAAAGGATATCACCACACGGGCCCAGGAACACTTCAGAAAATATATTATATTGGATCCACAATGGACTGGACTCTCACCGTTATGTTAGATCCAGTATTGACTGGACTTTCACAATATCATGTTAGACCCGCTCGACATCTATTGCTTTCGGTCTCCCTTAGGGGTTGCCCACATATCTCCCGTCCAAAGGCAAAACCCAGTAACTCAACTTTGGTCGAAACTGAGCTGATAATAATTTTTGAGTTACTAGGTGATATGCTTTACATGAGTGTATGCGATATTGTAATTTGTTCCGTAAGTAATCTGCTTACTTACGGAACAAATTACAATATCGCATATGTGTGGGAAACCCTGTATATAAGTTCCTGTGCCACATGGGCACAGGAACACTTCAGAAAGCCACTGTCAGTAGCTACAGTTGGTCGCTACATCTTTAAGTGTAAGTTAAATCTATATTATGCAGAACAAAGAGCCATTTATCAACAACACCCAGAAACACCGCCGACTTTGCTGGGCCCAAGTTCATCTTTGATTTATTTTGATTCTAGAACTTTTTTGACTTCTTCCGATTCTTCTACTTCTTTGACTTCTTCGCCTTCTTCAGATTTTTAGACTTCTACGACTTCAACTTCTTCTGATTCTTCGACTTTTTTGACTGCTTGATTTCTTTGACTATTGATTTCTTCAACTTCTTCTAATTCTTCAACATCTTTGACTTCATCTGATTCTTCGTCTGCCTCTGATTCTTGGACTTCTTTCGATTTTTTTACTTCTTTTATTTGTTTTGACTTCTTCTGGTGTTTTTTACTTCTTTTGATTCTTTGACTTCTTCTGATTCTTCCACTTTTTTGCCCTCTTTTGATTCTTCCACTTCTACGATTTTGTTGAATTCTGATTCTTCGACTTCGGATTTTTTTCGACTTCCTCTGATTCTTTGACTTCTTCTGATTCTTTGATTTCTTTTGATTCTACAACTTTTTCGACTACTTCCTATTCTTCCACTTCTTTGACTTCTTTGCCTTCTTCTGATTTTTTGACTTGTACAACTTCAACTTCTACTGATTTTTCTACATCTATGACTTCATCTTCTTCTGATTCTTCAACTTCTTGATTTCTTTGACTTCTGATTTCTCCAACTTCTTCTAATTCTGCAACTTCCTTGACTTCATTTGATTCTTCGACTTCTACATAGGGCTGGGCAATATGGTTAGAACAATTATCACGGTTAATTTTTTCATGTCATCCGATCCCGATTAGTATCAAAATGTCTTAAATATATTACTATTATAGTGGATTGTACCAAATACTGTTCCATTCTTACTGTGACTTCTTCAACTTCTTTTGAATCTTCTGTTTTGTTTGATCCTTCAACCTTTTTTTGGTCCTTTGACTTCTTCCGACACTACCGCTTCTGCAAATGTTTCTGACTCTTCTCATTCTTTGACTTCTTCTGAATATTTGACTTCTACAACTTTTTCAACATCTTCTGATATTTTGACTTCTCCGACTTCTACTGATTCAACATCTTCTGATTCTTTTCCTTCTTTGACTTCTTTCGATTCTTCAACTTTGTCTGATTCTTTTACCTTTTCTGGTCCTTCGACTTCTTCTGATTCTCCAACTTCTTCTGAATCTTCGACATCTAAAACTTATTTGACTTCTTTTGATTCTTTTCCTTCTTCGACTTTGTCTGATTATTTGACCTTTTCTGGTCCTTTGACTTATTCTGATACTTCGACTTCTTCTGATTCTCCAACTTCTCCTGAATCTTTGACTTACAGTATACAACTTCTTTAACTTCTTCTGATTCTTTGACTTCTTTTGATTCTAAATCTTTGTCTGATTCTTCGACTTCTTTTGATTCTCCAACTTCTTCTGAACTTTTACTTATGCAACTTCTTTGACTTCTTTTGATTCTAAAACTTTGCCTGATTCTTCTACCTTTTCTGGTCTTTCGACTTCTTCTCATTCTCCAACTTCTTCTGAATCTTTGATTTCTACAACTTCTTTGACTTCTTTTTTATTCTTTTCCTTCTTCGACTTTGTCTGGTTCTTTGACCTTTTCTGGTCCTTTGACTTATTCTAATTCTTCGACTTCTTCTGATTCTCCAACTTCTCCCGAATCTTTGTCTTATACAACTTCTTCAACTTCTTCTGATTATTTGACTTCTTTTGATTCTAAATCTTTGTCTGATTCTTCGACTTCTTCTGATTCTCCGATTTCTCCAACTTCTTCTGAATCTTTGACTTATACAACTTCTTCGACTTCTTTTGATTCTAAAACGTTGTCTGATTCTTCAACTTCTTCTGATTCTCCAATTTCTCCAACTTCTTCTGAATCTTTGACTTATAGAACTTCTTCAACTTCTTTGACTTCTTTTGATTCAAAAACTTTGCCTGATTCTTCTACCTTTTATGGTCCTTCGACTTCTTCTGATTCTCCTACTTCTTCGGAATCTTCGACTTTTGCGACTTTTCCTTCTTCTGATTATTTTCATTCTTTGACTTCTTTTGATTCTTCGACCTTTTCTGGTACTTTGACTTATTCAGATTTTTTTTACCTCTTCTGATTCTCCAACTTCTCTGACTTCTTCTGAATCTTTGACTCACGCAAAATCTTCGAGTTCTTCTGATTCTTCTGGTTATTAGACTTGGTTGACTACTTCTGATACTTCGACAACTTCTGATTCTTCGCCTTCTTTGACTTCTTCTTACTCTTTGACTTCTTTGACTCGACTTATTCTCCTCATTCTTCTTTTAAACCTCAAGTAAACCATCCACTGAAGTTAATCCCTCGCCGTTCGCTACTTGGCCAAGACGGCGACGACTGAGGTTCTTGCATGTCCGTGGTGGCGCGATCACCATTTGGGGGCGTGTTGAGTGCACTGCCACCGTATTTCAATTCAAGGTGAAGGCTCTGAAACATCGTGTCTAAGTATGGAAGCTGCACGGATGCCTTATGGTCATCTCTGTGTGAAGTTGCATCCACAGTTCAACGCAGTACCGCGACTAGCAGACGGGTGGTGCTGCCACACCGCTTAGTCTCTGCGGCCTTGTCTCGTGCAGATCTCCGGCTTCCCGTTGGCACGTCTCCTTCTCCTTGTCTCCTCTCTTCCCCATGCCCATCGTCTCTCTACGCATACGTCTCTCTCTCTTTGCACATCCCTTCCCCCCCCGCCTCTCCCTCCCCCAGAAACGACCCCCTGTAAACACTCCCCCTCCTCAGCGCCATCACCGCGCTCCTCTTCGGGATTAAATTTGGCTGCAGCCGGCTGCTTAAACTGCAGCTGAGGAGCACACGAAGGATTTGGCGAGGAAGAAGGATCGAGGAGGAGGAGGAGGAGGAGGATGTGCTGGCAAGGATAGAGGACGGCAAGGAGGACGCTCGGGGTGTCAGTGGATGTATACCTGGATTATTTGGTCTAGATCAACATCTGGGCTGGATGCAGATGAGGTGCTTAGAATGCCCCGCCGTTTTCTCGCAGTGTATTTGTGTGTGTGTGTGTCATTTTCTGAGAATGCCTTTGTTGTCCCTCCTGGTAATGACCTCTGTCGGTCGTGTGTTGGATGACAGACAGCGGATGCTCCAGTTCAGACACTAAAAACGAACAACTTCCTCGTATTCCCATTAGGATGCGTGGCTATCCGTGTTCGCGCCGTGTCGTTGGCGGGAGGGCTAGCCGCGGCGTTCATCTCCGCCGCTAGCCCCGCTGTCAAGTCAGTCTGGCAAGAGGGGTTCGAGTCAGTGAGGAAGACATGTTTGTCGTTTGGTAAACACCGGCCGACATGGTCTTCCACGGAGGTGATAGGGACCTTCTCCGGGTCTGGTCCTCCTGGCGCTCTTTGGCGTGGAGGCAGGAGTTAAACGTGGATGTCCTGCCTGGTGGGCAAACCTGGACTTAGTCCACCCCCAGCGGTGTTCGGTGGGGTTCTTCCACACCTATCTCAGCCAAGGTTGACTTCATAGACCTGGTGCTTTGTCTTGGATTTGGTATCGTCCAAAATGTTTTCATAAAATGGGACAAGAGTCACAATTTTGCCCAAACAAAGTCGTCATATACAGACATATATATGTATATATATATACATATATATATATATATTTGTATGTATGTATGTGTGTGTGTGTGTGTGTATATATGTATACGTGTGTGTATACATATATGCATGTACATACATATATGTATGTGTATATATATAGTATGTATGTACAGTATGTATGTATGTATGTATATATGTATATATATAATGTATGTATATATATGTGTGTGTGTATATATGTATGTGTGTGTATACATATATGCATGTACACACATATATGTATGTGTATATATATAGTATGTATGTATATGTATGTACTGTATGTATATATGTATATATATATATATACATATATAATGTAGGTATATATATATGTGTGTGTATATGTATATATGTATATATGTATTTATATATGGTTATATATATATAAGTGTATGTATATATGTATGTATATATGTATGTGTATATTTATGTGTATGTATGTGTATATATGTGTGTATATATATATATATGTGTGTGTGTGTATGTATATATGTATATATATATATATGTATATACGTATTTTTATACATACATATTTTATATATATATATATATATATATATATATGTGAATATAGATATATACATACATACATTGCATACGTACATACATACATACCGTATATAGAGAGATAAATGCATACATATATACATGCAAACATATATAGATGCATAATTACATACATTAATACTTACTGTACAGAGTAGGATACATATATACATACATGCATTCATACATGCATATATTAAATAATGTATATAGATTTAAAATTAATTAAATTAAAGATTATTTGATTGATAAAGTTTATGTGGTACCATTTAAAATCTATTAGCCTGAATAAATGCACCATTTTAACGATAATCCATTTTTTTTTTGTATTTTTAAGGAAACAACCCCAAATACAACAGGAATAAAATAATAATTTATCCATCCATCCATTTATTTCCTACCGCTTATTCCCTTTGGGGTCGCAGGGGGCGCTGGTGCCTATCTCAGCTACAATCGGGCGGAAGGCGGCGTACACCCTGGACAAGTCGCCACCTCATCGCAGAATAAAAATTGTACTTTTTATTTTTTGTTCTGGAGGACATGACGTCCACAGTTTCCAAAAACAATCTGAAATGTCGACTCGTCAGACCACACAACACGTTTCTACTTCGCATCAGTCCGTCTTAGGTGAGCTCGGGGCCCAGCGAAGCCGGCGGCGTTTCTGGGTGTTGTTGATAAACGGCTTTGGCTTTGCATAGTAGAGTAGCAGAGTTAACTTGCACGTACAGATTTAGCGACCAACTCTAGTTACTGACAGTGGTTTTCCGAACTGTTCCTGAGCCCATGTGGCGATATCCTTTACACACGGCCGTCGCTTTTTGATGCGGTACCGCCCGAGGGATGGAAAGTCACAGGCCTTCAATGTTGGTTTTTGGCGATTTTTCTTTTTCTTTTTTCAGATTCTCTAAATCTTTTGATGATGGTGAAATCCCTACATTCCTTGGAATAGCTGGTTGATAAATGTTGTTCTTAAACAGGCACTCACCTGTTCCCAATCAGCCCGTTCACCTGTGGGATGTTCCAAATAAGATTCGAGATGATTTTATTGTCAATTCTTTAACATGCACAAGACTCATAAGAACTGAAAAGTACATTTTCAGCACAGTCCCATTAAGGGGTGTCAAACTCAATTTAGATGGGGGGCAACATCCAGAAAAATATACTCCCAAGTTGTTTTCTTTGTTTAAAATTTGTTTGAAAATGTACTAATCAGAATTTTGTCGGGGTTATTTACACTTACATGTTGCGGTTAATTCTACGCTATCTTTTTTTTTTTTTGTCGTTATTTATACTTTCTGAATAATTTAAATGATAATATTGTCTTTATGTTGCAATTGCCGTTTTGGCGTCATATGCTCTGTTATTTGTTTGGATCAGGGGTGTCAAACTCATTTTAGATGGAGAAATACTACTCTCAAGTGGGGTAAAATCACGGCACGATAAGTTAAAAATAAAGACAACTTCAGATAGTTTTCTTTGTTTAAAAACACAATAAGCACATTCTGAACATGTAAAAATCCTAATGTTGTCGGTGTTTTTTTACACTTACATATTTGTATTATATTTGTATTTGTTGTTATTTATACTTTATGAATGAATTATGTGATAATGTTCATCAGTCAACTATTTGGTGTTAATTTTCAATCTATCAAAATTAAAAAAAATATGATCAAAATCTAATTACAGCAACTTATTTATCTACTTTGCTCATTTTCCACGACTGGTGCACTAACATCATGTGGTTTATTTTTATTTTTTATTTTTACATATGTAGCATCATCTACAAAGATAACAAAAAAATTGCTATTGCGACATCCGGTGGACACATTTAGAACAGCAGTTTCTTTCATTCAAAAATGTCGACTAATCGTTATAATCATCCCGAGGGCCGAATAAAACTGTTCGCGTTACAGGGAGACAAGAACAGGACCGCCATTTTTACGACAATTCTTGAAAAAGGTGATATTTGGAAAGGTGGGAAGAGTAAAAAAAAAAAAAAATCAGTCAAAGGTTGGGCCCTCGGGATGGGGGCCCAAACTGAGTCCAAGGGGGGAAAACACTCATTTGCCATAGCACACATAAACATATTACATATAATTACAACAACTTGCAACAGGGGGGGGGGCGGCGGCCTGCTGCTATAAAGCGCTGTTCAGCCGTCCTTCAGCCCGAAGAGAAAATTAAGCGGTGGTGAAGGCGTTGGGTGGGGGTGGGTAGTGTTCATGAGCAACAGTGGGCCTCCCGAGGATGTCGTAGTGGTTTTTGTAGTGGTTTGTGCAGCCCTTTGAGACACTAGTGATTTAGGGCTATATAAATGAACATTGATTGATTGATTGATTCTTGCCCTCAAGGCCATTCGGGGGAGTCAAATCGTAGATAAGGATTTGTATTTTTCCTCGAGCAGGCATTAAATTAAATTAAATTGGGGTTAGTGTGTCTGCCTCACAATATAAAGGTCCTGAGTAGTCCTGGGTTCAATCCCGGGCTCGGGATCTTTCTGTGTGGAGTTTGCATGTCCCTCCAGGTATTCCGGTTTCCTCCCACCTCCAAAGACATGCACCTGGGGATAGGTTAATTGGCAACACTAAACGGGCCCTAGTGTGTGAATGTTGTCTTTCTATCTGTGTGATGAGGTGGCGACTTGTCCAGGGTGTACCCCGCCTTCCGCCCGATTGTAGCCGAGCTAGGCACCAGCGTCCCCAGCGAACCCAAAGGGAATACGTGGTAGGAAATGGATGGATAAATTAAATTAATAAGTGTTTGATGAGCATTCCTCAACTTTCTCAGTCTTTTTTGCCACTTGTGCCAGCTTTTTCACATTCCAAATGAGCTAACATTTGCAAAAAATAACTAAGTTTTCCAGTTTAAACGTTAAGTATCTTGCTTTTGCAGTCTATTTACTTGAATATACAGCATATCCTTTAATTGCCGCAGGGTATATAGTATACCCTGTATTGTATTGCATTGAGCTAACATTTGCAAAAAATAACTAAGTTTTCCAGTTTAAACGTTAAGTATCTTGCTTTTGCAGTCCATTTACTTGAAAATACCGTATATCCTTTAATTGCCGCAGGGTATATAGTATGCGCCTGCCTTGAATTACTGCCTGGTCAAACTCGCTTCGCGAAATAATTAGCGCATGCTTAGTATTACCGCCTGGTCAAACTCGTGACGTCACGAGTGACACTTCCCCTGTCATCATTTTCAAAATGGAGGAGGCTGATCTCAATACCGGTAATTTGAAATCGCATAAATGATCGATTGAACTTTTAACACTGTTACAAATATGCGCCACACTGTGAAGCCACACCAAACAAGAAGGACTAACACATTTCGGGAGAACATCCGCACCGTAACACACGTAATACCCAGAACCCCTTGCAGCACTAAGTCTTCCGGGATGTTACAATATACACCCCCGCCCCTCCCAATTTTTTTTACATTTTATTCTTAAATTATTATTGATAAGTGTGTGAATGTGAGTGTGGATGTTGTCTGTCTATCTGTGTTGGCCCTGCGATGAGGTGGCGACTTGTCCAGGGTGTACACTACCTTTCGCCCGAATGTAGCTGAGATAGGCTCTAGCGACCCCAGAAGAGACAAGCGGTAGGAAATGGATGGATGATTTGAAACTCGACATTTCATGTGAAGTGAATTATATTTATATAGCGCTTTTCTCTAGTGACTCAAAGCGCTTTACGTAGTGAAACCCAATATCTAAGTTGCATTTAAACCAGTGTGGGTGGCACTGGGAGCAGGTGGGTAAAAAGTCTTGCCCAAGGACACAACGGCAGTGACTAGGATGGCGGAAGCGGGAATCGAACCTGCAACCCTGAAGTTACTGGCACGGCAGCTCTACCAACCGAGCTATACCGCCCCCACATTTCATGTCACTATAAAATTATATAAGCCTTGCTTGTTCAATATTCAATGCAAAAACTCGTTTGGGTCCCTATTAAAAGGTTCATTTCTTCAACATTGGCCCGCGGCTTTGTTCCGTTTAAAATTTTGGCCCGCTCTGTATTTGAGTTTGACACCCCTGGCATAAAGGGAAGAAGATTAAGAGCTATTCAGTAGGATTTAAGGTCCAAGCTTACATCACACTCATTTTTTTTACTGCATGCCTTTGGTAAGTGCCGGAGTGAGAAGAAGTTTTGAAATAATTAGCGCATGCTTACTTTTACCGCATGCCTTTGGGAAGCGCAGGAGTGGGAAGAGCTTTTAAATTATTTAGCGCCCCGGCGGCAATGTTAAGGATTTGAAAAGGATTCGCAAATCATTGTATTCTGTTTTTATTTACCATTTTTTTTACACAAGGTGACAATTTCACTGCTTTTGGGGTTTGGTATAAAAAAAAAACTAACAGATTTCCATGCTATTTAACATTTTAGTTTTTTCGTTCGGCTGAGGAGTGTCCTGAGACTTTTGTCCGGTGCGGCGATTCCATAAGAAAGGCGCCGTCTTTCGCAGGAAGTGAGGAGGAGGCGTGAGTCGTCTGTCCTTTGTAGGTCACGCCACCTGCTGACGTGGCGTTTCCCGCCAAAGGGGATCACCGCTCGTGTGTGTGCGTGTGTTTTTTTGTGTGTGTGTGTGTGTGTGTGCTGTCCTTCCTTTTAGCCTGATGAATCCATCGCAACTCGCACAAAAACCACGCAACATTTTGTCCTCATGTTTCGCGAGACGTCGGAAGTCGTGAGCATGATGATGCCGCACTGGACACTTCATTAGGTACACCAAATCCTGCTATCAGCACCCAAACTAAGTCTTGTCATAGATCTCATTTAAGTCCACTTGTTTCTACTTAAAAACTCAATATGCACTAAAGCAGGGGTCAGCAACCTTTTTGAAACCAAGAGCTACTTCTTGGGTATTGGTTAATGCGAAGGGGCTACCAGTTTGATACACACTTCAATAAATTGCCAGAAATAGCCAATTTGCTCAATTTACCTTTAACTCTATGTTCCATCCATCCATTTTCTACCGCTTATTCCCTTTTGGGGTCGCGGGGGGCGCTGGCGCCTATCTCAGCTACAATCGGGCGGAAGGCAGGGTACACCCTGGACAAGTCGCCATGTTATTAATAATAATTAATGGTATTTATCTTTGGGGAAACATTGATCATCTTCATGATTTCTCACAATAAATATATATAGAAACAGATAAATATTTAAAAAAAAAAGGATATTTCTGTCCGTCATTCCGCCGTACATTTTTTTCCCTTCTATGGAAGGTTTTTTGTAGAGAATAAATGATGAAAAAACACTTAATTGAACGGGAAAACAGGAAAAAAAAATGTGGTCGAAGTTGGAATTATTATATATATTTTTTTTATATATAGCGCTTTTCTCTAGTGACTCAAAGCGCTTTTACATAGTGAAACCCAATATCTAAGTTCCATTTAAACCAGTGTGGGTGGCACTGGGAGCAGGTGGGTCAAGTGTCTTGCCCAAGGACACAACGGCAGTGACTAGGATGGCTGAAGCGGGAATCGAACCTGCAACCTTCAAGTTGCTGGCAAGGCCACTCTACCAATCGAGATATACCGCCCCATATATATATATATTCTATACCGGAATGGTTAGAATCGGTTGAAAAATGTGGGAATTGTGGAACTTTAAAAAAATGGATATTTCATTTTAAATTCCCCAAAAACTGGAAATTCTAGGGAATCTGGGAATTTTTTGGGGAATTGTTGAACAAGCCAAATATTTTAGTGTTGATAATAATAATAATGGATTAGATTTATATCGCGCTTTTCTATTGTTAGATACTCAAAGTGATCACAGAGAAGTGGGAACCCATCATTCATTCACACCTGGTGGTGGTAAGCCAATATGGTCCCAATGTGGCCCCATTGTAGTCTCAAAATGTGAACCCAAATGTGGTTGAAGGTGGAATGTTTTGAATTGGTTAAAAAATGTGGGATTTGTGGAAGTTTGAAAAATGGATATTTCATTTTGAATGGGGAAAATGTCCCTCAAAACTGGAAATTTTAGGAAATTTGGGAATTCTTTTAGAATTTTTTTGTTGAAGTAGAGCACACAATTCCTAAACAGGTTGAATATTTTAGAATTAAACAATGTGGTCCCATTGTGGCCCCATTGTGGCTCCAATGTGTCCCCATTGTGGCACAAATGTGGCCCAATCATGAACCCAAATTTGGCCTTATTGTGGTCCCAATGTGGTGCCAATATGGTCCATATGTGGCCCCATTGTGGCCTAAATGTAGCTCCAAATGTGGCCCCATTGTAGTCTCAAAATGTGAACCCAAATGTGGTTGAAGGTGGAATGTTTTGAATTGGTTAAAAAATGTGGGATTTGTGGAAGTTTGAAAAATGGATATTTCATTTTGAATGGGGAAAATGTCCCTCAAAACTGGAAATTTTAGGAAATTTGGGAATTCTTTTAGAATTTTTTTGTTGAAGTAGAGCACACAATTCCTAAACAGGTTGAATATTTTAGAATTAAACAATGTGGTCCCATTGTGGCCCCATTGTGGCTCCAATGTGTCCCCATTGTGGCACAAATGTGGCCCAATCATGAACCCAAATTTGGCCTTATTGTGGTCCCAATGTGGTGCCAATATGGTCCATATGTGGCCCCATTGTGGCCTAAATGTAGCTCCAAATGTGGCCCCATTGTAGTCTCAAAATGTGAACCCAAATGTGGTTGAAGGTGGAATGTTTTGAATTGGTTAAAACATGTGGGATTTGTGGAAGTTTGAAAAATGGATATTTCATTTTGAATGGGGAAAATGTCCCTCAAAACTGGCAAATTTTAGGAAATTTGTGAATTCTTTTAGAATTTTTTTGTTAAAGTAGAGGCTGAGTATTTTAGAATTAAACAATGTGGTCCCATTGTGGCTTTAATGTGGCCCCATTGTGGCTCCAATGTGTCCCCAATGTGGCACAAATGTGGAACAATCATGAACCCAAATGTGGCACCAAATTTGGCCTCATTGTGGCCCCAATATGGTCCCAATGTGGCCTCAATGTGGTTCCAATGTGGCACAAATGTGGCCCCATTGTGATCCAAAATGTGGCCCCAAATTTGTCCCCAATATGGTCCCAAATTAGGCCTCATTGCGGTCCCAATGTGGTCACAAAGTGTCCCCGATATGGTCCCAATGTGGCCTCAATGTGGTTGAAGGTGGAATGTTTTGAATTGGTTAAAAAATGTGGGATTTGTGGGAGTTTGAAAAATGGATATTTCATTTTGAATGGGGAAAATGTCCCTCGAAACTGGAAATTTTAGGAAATGTGGGAATTCTTTTAGAATTTTTTTTGTTGAAGTAGAGCACACAATTCCTAAACAGGCTGAATATTTTAGAATTAAACAATGTGGTCCCATTTTGGCCTTAATGTGGCCCCATTGTGGCTCCAATGTGGCACAAATGTGGCCCAATCATGAACCCAAATGTGGCCCCAATTTTGGCCCCATTGTGGCCCCAATGTGGCCCCAATATGGTCCCAATGTGGCCTCAATGTGGTTCCAATGTGGCACAAATGTGGCCCCATTGTGATCCCGAATGTGGCCCCAAATTTGTCCCCAATATGGTCCCAAATTAGGCCTCATTGCGGTCCCAATGTGGTCCCAGACTGTCTCCAATATGGTCCCAATGTGGCCTCAATGTGATCCCATTGTGATCCCAATGTGGCCTCAATGTGGTCTCATTGTGGTTCTAATGTGGCCCCAATATGGCACAAATGTGGCCCTATCATGGTCCCAAATATGGCCTCATTGTGGTCCCAATGTGGCCTCAATATGGCCCAAATGTAGCCCCAAATTTGTCCCCAATGTGGTCCCAAAGTGACCCCAATATGGTCCCAATGTGGCCTTAATGTGCCCCCATTGTGGCTCCAATGCGGCCCCAATGAGGCCCTATTGTGTATCCAATGTGGTCCAAATGTGGCTACATCGTGGTCCCAATGTGGCCCCAATATGGCTCCGATGTGGGCCCGAAATGGCCCTAATGTGGCACCAATTTAGCCCCAAATGTGGCCCCATTCTGGTCCGAAATGTGGCCCCATATTTGGTCCCAAAGTGACCCCAATATGGTCCCAATGTGGCCTTAATGTGCTCCCATTGTATCTCCAATGTGGCCCCAATGAGGCCCTATTGTGTCTCCAAAGTGGCCCAAATGTGGCCACATCGTGGTCCCAATGTGGCCCCAATATGGCTCCAATGTGGGCCCGAAATGGCCCTAATATAGCACAAATTTAGCCCCAAATGTGGCCCCATTGTGGTCTGAAATGTGGCCCCATATTTGGCCCCAATGTGGCCCCAATATGGCTCCTATGTGGCCCGGAAGTGTTCTCAATGTGGCACACATGTGGCCCCATTGTGAATGTGACCCCATATGTGGCCCCAATATAGACCCAATGTGACCCCAGTATGGATTCAATGTGGCCCCAAAATAGCCCCAATGTGGGCCCAAATGTGTACCCAATGGGGTGCAAAATTTGGCCCCAAATGTGGACACAAATATGACTCCAATTTGGCCCCGCATATGAACCCAAAAGTGTCTCAAATTTGACCCTCAATGTGGCCCCAAAATGGCTACAATGTCGACCGGTAATGGCCCCAAAGTGGCCCCAATATGGTCCCGAGGTGGCCCCAATACGGCTCCAGTGCGGCCCGAAATGGTCTCAATGTGGCACATTGTGGTCTCAAATGTGACCCCAATGTAGTCCCAAAGTGGCCCCAGTATGGTCCCAATTTGGCTCCATTATGGCCCAAATATGGTCCCAATTTGTCTCCAATATGGCCCTGAAATGGGCCCAATGTGGCACCAAGTGTGGACCCAAAGGGGTCCAAAATTTGGCCCCAAATGTGGTCCCAATATGGCTCCAATGTGGACCCATAGGGGTCCAAAATTTGGCCCCAATATGGCTCCAATGTGGCCTCGAAATGGCCCCAATTGTGGACCCAAAAGTGGACCCAATGGGGTCCGAAATTTGGCCCCAAATGTGGCCCCGAAATGGCCCAAATGTGGACCCAAAAGTGTCCCAAATTAGGCCCTCAATGTAGACCCAAAATGGCTCCAATGTGGCCCCGAAATGGCCCCAAATGTGGAACCAAATTTGTCCCAAATTTGGCCGTCAATGTGGCCCCAAAATGGCTCCAATGTCGACACGAAATGGCCCCAATATGGTCCCGAGGTGGCCCCAATAGGACCCCAATATGGTCCCGAGGTGGCCCCAATAGGGCTCCAATGTGGCCCGAAATGGCCTCAATGTGGCACAAATGTGCCCCCAAGTGTGGACCCAAGGGGGTCCGAAATCTGGCCCCAAATGTGGCCCCAATATGGCTCCAATGTGGCCCCGAAATGGCCCCTATGTGGCCCCAAAAGTGGACCCAATAGGGTCTGAAATTTTGCCCAAATTTGGCCCTCAATGTGGCTACAAAATGGCTCCAATGTTGACCCGATATGGTCCCAAAGTGGCCCCAATATGATCCCGATGTGGCCCGAAATGGCCTCAATGTGGCACGAATGTGGCCTCAGTATGGTCCCAATTTGGCTCCAATATGGCCCCAAGATGGTCCCAATTTGGCTCCAATGTGGACCGGAAATGGCCCCCTATCTGGCACAAATGTGGCCCAGAGTGTGGATACAATATGGCTTCAATGTGGCCCTGAAATAGCCCAAAATGTGGACCCAAAGGGGTTCCAAATTTGGCCCCCAATATGGCTCCAATGTGGCCCCGAAATGGCCCCAATGTGGTCCCAAAGTGACGCCGACGTCACTTGTAGAGGAAGTTGACCGTGAGGAAGTCACTACTACAAAATAAAATCAAATGTACCTAATGTAATGTGACGTAATGTAATGTGTTGTAATGGTAAAATGTAATGTAATGTAATGTAATGTAATGTAATGTAATATGATGTAATGTAATGTAATATGAAAATGTAATGTAATGTAGTGTTAAATTAACCATGTAATGTGATCTAAAGGTAAAATGACCACACCCCAGCAAAGACTGAATTCAGTTCTGAGAAAGTTCTGCCAAACCCTCCAATTCCTGCTTTTATTGCTCAGGTGGAGTGGTTCAGTAAGTGGCCGGTGATCCGGCGTGCGGGTTTGATTCCCAGGCATGGCTGTGCGGTAGAGCCTCTAACCAGGTCCCTGTGCTGTCTCCAGGGGGCGTGGTTGACAAGGACCTGCGTCACTACCTCAACCTGCGCTTCTCCAAAGGCTCGGTGGACCACGACCACCAGCAGATCATCCGAGACAACCTTTACCTGCGCACCGTTCCCTGTGAGTCCACCATCTTCTCTCTTTCACTCCGGCTCGCCGCCCTCAGGATGTTGCCCTCCTATTTTTTTGGGGGGGGGGTTCATTACACACCAGCGCCTTCTCTCGCCGCCTTCCATCCACATCGTCCGGCTGCTGCCGCGTTTTGCAGCCTGAGGTTTCCACGGCAACCAGCCTCTTGTCTCCAGGCTTGTGTTGCAGTGACGCCCCAACCCCCTCCTTTACCACACACACACACACACACACACACACACACACACACACACACACACACACATTTATGTATTTCTGAACTTCTGGGGACCTGACAAAAACCCGTCCCTCTTTAGGACCAGCCTTTCTAGATATATAAAGATGTGTATTTACAACATTAATAATATATACACACTATGCAAATATTTAAAAAAAAAGCTTGTTGTGAAAATGAGTTTGAATTTCACACGAAAAAGGTCACAATTTCACAAGTAAAAATTCGAATTAGGCAGTATTATAATGAAAGTCGTCATTTTATCCCACACAAGTCAAAATTTTACAAGAAAAAACTGAACATTTGTGCAATGTTATGATAAATGTTGGAATTTTACTCAATAACAGTCGCAATTTTACAAGAAAAGATTAACATTTTAGACATTTTCATCAAAAGAGTCGTACTTTTACTCGACCAAAGTCACAATTTTATAAGAAAACTTTAACATTTTGGCAATCTCATGATAATAATCGTAATTTTATTTGGCAAAGTTATGACAAAAGTCATAATTTTGCTAAAAAATCTCCCTATTTTACAAGAACAACAAAAAAAATGGCAATGTTATGATAAAAGTCTGAATTTTATTTAGCAAATGTCACCATTTTGCATTAAAATGTAATAATTTTACATAATAAAGTAATAATTGTACGAGAAAATATTGCAATATTACAGAAATTGAAAAAATATGAAAAATTGTTCCCAATTTTATTAGAAAAAGGTCGACACACTGTGCAAATTTTTTTTTTGAATGTTCTGTTTGTAGTTGTTTTTTTAATCTTCTTTATTTACTTCAAGTTATTACAGTACGTCTTTATATACATATTTATGTATGTTTTTAAATTAATTTTGGCCAAAATGGGGAGCACTTCAAAATAATTTGCACACACTTGTTATTTCATATGTTGACAGTCAAATTTTCGGGACCAGCCTAATTTTGATAGATTTCACCACCAGGGGGTGCAAATGAGACATTCTCTATTAGATGGTTTTTCGTATTGGGACCATGACTTATGTCCTCACTTGTTCACACCTCCTCATATGGAAGCTACTTTTCCTTGTTGGTGTCTCAAGAAGGACAGAAGTACAAGAACACACACACACACACACACACACACACACACACACACACACACACACACACACACACACACACACACACACACACACACATTTATGTATTTCATACCTTCTGGGGACCTGACAAAAACGCGTCCCTCTTTAGGACCAGCCTTTCTAGATGTATAAAGATGTGTATTTACAACATTAATAATATATACACACTATGCAAATATAAAAAAAAAAGCTTGTTGTGAAAATGAGTTTGAATTTCACACGAAAAAGGTCACAATTTCACAAATAAAAATTCGAATTAGGCAGTATTATAATAAAAGTCGTCATCCTACTCCACACAAATCAAAATTTTACAAGAAATACTGACGATTTGTGCAATGTTATGATAAAAGTTTCAATTTTACTCAATAAGTCACAATTTTACAACAAAAGATTAACATTTTAGACATTTTCATCAAAAGAGTCGTACTTTTACTCGACCAAAGTCACAATTTTATAAGAAAACTTTAACATTTTGGCAATCTCATGATAATAATCGTAATTTTATTTGGCAAAGTTATGACAAAAGTCATAATTTTGCTAAAAAATCTCCCTATTTTACAAGAACAACAAAAAAATTGGCAATGTTATGATAAAAGTCTGAATTTTATTTAGCAAATGTCACCATTTTGCATTAAAATGTAATAATTTTACATAATAAAGTAATAATTGTACGAGAAAATATTGCAATATTACAGAAATTGAAAAAATATGAAAAATTGTTCCCAATTTTATTAGAAAAAGGTCGACACACTGTGCAAATTTTTTTTTTGAATGTTCTGTTTGTAGTTGTTTTTTTAATCTTCTTTATTTACTTCAAGTTATTACAGTACGTCTTTATATACATATTTATGTATGTTTTTAAATTAATTTTGGCCAAAATGGGGAGCACTTCAAAATAATTTGCACACACTTGTTATTTCATATGTTGACAGTCAAATTTTCGGGACCAGCCTAATTTTGATAGATTTCACCACCAGGGGGTGCAAATGAGACATTCTCTATTAGATGGTTTTTCGTATTGGGACCATGACTTATGTCCTCACTTGTTCACACCTCCTCAAATGGAAGCTACTTTTCCTTGTTGGTGTCTCAAGAAGGACAGAAGTACAAGAACACACACACACACACACACACACACACACACACACACACACACACACACACACACACACACACACACACACACACACACATTTATGTATTTCATACCTTCTGGGGACCTGACAAAAACGCGTCCCTCTTTAGGACCAGCCTTTCTAGATGTATAAAGATGTGTATTTACAACATTAATAATATATACACACTATGCAAATATAAAAAAAAAAAGCTTGTTGTGAAAATGAGTTTGAATTTCACACGAAAAAGGTCACAATTTCACAAATAAAAATTCGAATTAGGCAGTATTATAATAAAAGTCGTCATTCTACTCCACACAAATCAAAATTTTACAAGAAATACTGACGATTTGTGCAATGTTATGATAAAAGTTTCAATTTTACTCAATAAGTCACAATTTTACAACAAAAGATTAACATTTTAGACATTTTCATCAAAAGAGTCGTACATTTACTGGACCAAAGTCACAATTTTACAAGAAAACTTTAACATTTTGGCAATCTCATGATAAAAATCGTAATTTTACTTGGCAAAGTTATGACAAAAGTCATCATTTTGCTAAAAAATCTCACTATTTTACAAGAACTACAAAAAATTTGCAATGTTATGATAAAAGTCTGAATTTTATATAGCAAATGTCACCATTTTGCATTAAAATGTAATAATTTTACATAATAAAGTAATAATTGTACGAGAAAATATTGCAATATTACAGAAACAGAAAGAATATGAAAAATTGTTCCCAATTTTATAAGAAAAAAGTCGACACATTGTGAAAATTTTTTTGGGGACTATTCTGTTCGTAGTTGTTTTTTTAATCTTCTTTATTTACTTCAAGTTATTACAGTACGTCTTTATATACATATTTATGTATGTTTTAAAATTAATTTTGGCCAAAATGGGGAGCACTTCAAAATAATTTGCACACACTTGTTATTTCATATGTTGACAGTCAAATTTTCGGGACCAGCCTAATTTTGATAGATTTCCCCACCAGGGGGTGCAAATGAGACATTCTCTATTAGATGGTTTTTCGTATTGGGACCATGACTTATGTCCTCACTTGTTCACACCTCCTCATATGGAAGCTACTTTTCCTTGTTGGTGTCTCAAGAAGGACAGAAGTACAAGAACACACACACACACACACACACACACACACACACACACACACACACGTCCCTCAGCTGGATTCATAATCTGCTCCTTGTACCTTTTAGACACCCGGAGGCTGCATTCATAGTCAGTTTTGGCGCCCCCTTTTGGGTGTGGGTGACATTGCAGCAGCTCTCCTGCATGACTTTTGCTGTCTTCCTTTGCATGGTAGAGTTTTAACTTGAACTTGCAGATGTAGCGATCAACTGTAGTTACTGACAGTGGTTTTTTGAAGTGTTCCTTAGCCCATGTGGTGATATCCTTTACACGCCGATGTCGCTTCTTGATGCAGTACCGCCTGAGGGACCCAAGTTCCGTTATATTATCGCTTACGTGCAGTGATTTCTCCAGATTCTCTGAACCTTTTGATGATATTACGGAGCGTAGATGGTGAAAAAGCATAAATTCCCTGCAATAGCTCGTTGCTGAATGTTATTTCTTAAAATGTTGGACAATTCACTCAGCCTCAGTGGTTTTCTGAAGTGTTCCTGAGCCCATCCATCCATCCATCCATCATCTTCCGCTTATCCGAGGTCGGGTCGCGGGGGCAGCAGCCTAAGCAGGAAAGCCCAGACTTCCCTATCTCCAGCCACTTCGTCTAGCTCTTCCCGGGGGATCCCGAGGCGTTCCCAGGCCAGCCGGGAGACATAGTCTTCCCAACGTGTCCTGGGTCTTCCCCGTGGCCTCCTACCAGCTGGACGTGCCCTAAACACATCCCTAGGGAGGCGTTCGGGTGGCATCCTGACCAGATGCCCGAGCCACCTCATCTGGCTCCTCTCCATGTGGAGGAGCAGTGGCTTTACTTTGAGTTTCTTCCGGATGGCAGAGCTTCTCACCCTATCTCTAAGGGAGAGCCCCGCCACACGGCGGAGGAAACTCATTTGGGCCGCTTGTACCCGTGATCTTATCCTTTCGGTCATGACCCAAAGCTCATTACCATAGGTGAGGATGGGAACGTAGATCGACCGGTAAATTGAGAGCTTTGCCTTCCGGCTCAGCTCCTTCTTCACCACAACGGATCGGTACAACGTCCGCATTACTGAAGACGCCGCACCGATCCGCCTGTCGATCTCACGATCCACTCTTCCCTCACTCGTGAACAAGACTCCTAGGTACTTGAACTCCTCCACTTGGGGCAGGGTCTCCTCCCCAACCCGGAGATGGCACTCCACCCTTTTCCGGGCGAGAACCATGGACTCGGACTTGGAGGTGCTGATTCTCATTCCGGTCGCTTCTGCGAACCGATCCAGTGAGAGCTGAAGATCCCGGTCAGATGAAGCCATCAGGACTACATCATCTGCAAAAAGCAGAGACCTAATCCTGCGGTTACCAAACCAGATACCTTCAACGCCTTGACTGCGCCTAGAAATTCTGTCCATAAAAGTTATGAACAGAATCGGTGACAAAGGACAGCCTTGGCGGAGTCCAACCCTCACTGGAAACGTGTCCGACTTACTGCCAGCAATGCGGACCAAGCTCTGGCACTGATCATACAGGGAACGGACCGCCACAATAAGACAGTCCGGTACCCCATACTCTCTGAGCACTCCCCACAGGACTTCCCGAGGGACACGGTCGAATGCCTTCTCCAAGTCCACAAAGCACATGTAGACTGGTTGGGCAAACTCCCATGCACCCTCAAGAACCCTGCCGAGAGTATAGAGCTGGTTCACAGTTCCACGACCAGGACGAAAACCACACTGTTCCTCCTGAATCCGAGGTTCGACTATCCGGCGAAGCCTCCTCTCCAGTACACCTGAATAAACCTTACCGGGAAGGCTGAGGAGTGTGATCCCACGATAGTTGGAACACACCCTCCGGTCCCCCTTCTTAAAGAGAGGGACCACCACCCCGGTTCCTGAGCCCATGTAGTGATATCCTTTACACACAGATGTTGCTTTTTTTATGCAGGGGATTGAAAGTCATGGGCATTCAATGTTGGTTTTCAGCCTTGCCGCTTACGCGCGGTGATTTCTCCAGATTGTCTGAACCTTCTGATGATATCAAGGCCAAATCCCTAAATTCCTTGCAATATCTGGTTGACAAATGTTGTTCTTAAACAATTTGCTCAGGCATCTGTTGACAAAGACAGAGGGGGAAATTGTGGGGATCAGAGGGGGATTAGACAGAGGGACAAAAACAACAACAGCAATCACAACAACAACAACAATAGAACAACACCAGCACATAAAATATGTACAAATATGATCGTAAAAGTGATAGCAAAGAAACAGTTAGTGAAATAAATAATAATATAGAAATGACAATGAGCATTTTTTACACTACAACTGGTGCAATACAAATAACAATAGAAAAAGCGCTATTGATTATGAACAATACCAATAGTTTACCTCTCTTATCAACAATACAGTTGATCAAATGCAACAATACGGATACAAAATGATGACTAGAAAGATAAACATTTAAAAAAAAAAAAAAGGAATACCGAAAGATGAAGGGGAAGAGAGAGAGGCAACCTATATTATTCTTGTAGATTGTTATTGTAATAATAGGTTAAGCTTTGTCAGTATGCCATGTGTTACCCAGGGAAGAAGATTAAGAGCTATTCAGTACGATTTAAGGTCCAAGCTACTGAATATGTTAAAAAGAACAGTAAGCAGCTATGTTTTATTACTATACCGTAGCTGCGTGTGTCAAATATGAGTCATTAAATGCCTCCCGCCTCCTGGTGGTAGAGGGCGCTAGTGATCATTCTTGCGACTACTCGGCTGCAGAAGAAGTGACAACAACAGCGATCGTTTATTTTTTTGCTCTCGCTTGCACTTTTAACATGGAGGATTACATATCTGAAATAAAACAGTTTTCTAAACTGGACTTCCAATCGAAGCAGGAGGTCATAAAGGAAGATCTCCATCGAGACGGAGAGACTTTTAAAACCGAAGAAAGGTAAGGAAGACTTGTGTAAACAAGTTATCGATGCTTTTGATCAGAAGGAGCTGCGCATGGACTTCATTTATAAGTAAATTTATTAAATGTGCTGTTCATGATGGTATCCTTACATCACACTCAAATTTATAAGCGCAGGCCTACATTTACCGCATGCCTTTGGTAAACGCCGGAGCGAGAAGAGGTTTTAAATGAATTAGCGCCCCATTCAATTGAATTTAAGTTGAAAAGGATTTGCAAATATTTGTATTCTGTTTTTATTTACTATTTAGACAACGTGACAACTTTGTTTCGGGGTTCGTGCGTCAATAGACGTCGTGGTAGCAGAGGTGTGCTTCGCGTAGTCCGCCGTAGCCCGCAGCTTGTCATTCATCCAACCACGTTCAATAAGTGTCGCAAATAATTGAGCTAAATTGCGCTGGATTGTCAGCAGGCTGTAAAGCGAGCGTTCCGTTGGACAATCTTTGCCCCATTATGACATATTAAAGAACTCCATCACACGAGCTGTAAACACGACTGAAAGGCCGGCGTGTTAAAAGTGGCGTGCCGCGTTATTTCGTGCGGACGCACACTTTATTTGACTTAGCGTGCAACACCGCTTTCAGTGCAAAGGAACCATAAAACGTCTTGTTTCACGACTGGTTAACGCAGACACTACATTAGGCACCCCGTCCACGGAGATCCAGTCATACTTGCCAACCTTGAGACCTCCTATTTTGGGAGGTGGGGGGCGTGGTCGGGGCGGGGGCGTGGTTAAGAGGAGAGTATATTTACAGCCAATATTTTTATAATGGCTGTAATTAATATATATATATTAATATATATATATTAATATATATGTATGAAATACTTAACTTTCAGGAAATTATAGCTCTATATATTTATTTGTCGCCAATATGGTCCCAAATTAGGCCTCATTGCAGTCCCAATGTGGTCCCAGAGTGTCCCAAATATGGTCCCAATGTGGCCTCAATGTGGCCCCATTGTGGTCCCAAATGTGGCCCCAATGTGGCCTCAATATTGTCTCATTGTGGCTCTAATGTGGCCCCAATATGGCACAAATGTGGCCCTATCATGGTCCCAAATTTGGCCTCATTGTGGTCCCAATGTGGCCTCAATGTGGCACAAATGTAGCCCCAAATTTGGCCTCATTGTGGTCCCAATGTGGCACAAATGTAGCCCCAAATTTGGCCCCAATGTGGTCCCAAAGTGACCCCAATATGGTCCCAATGTGGCCTTAATG
This sequence comes from Nerophis ophidion, assembly GCF_033978795.1. Classification (NCBI taxonomy): domain Eukaryota; kingdom Metazoa; phylum Chordata; class Actinopteri; order Syngnathiformes; family Syngnathidae; genus Nerophis; species Nerophis ophidion. The sequence goes on along the minus strand of NC_084613.1, from coordinate 10,094,547 downwards.
TGCCCCCATTGTGGCTTTAATGTGGCCCTTTTGAGGCCCTATTGTGTCTCCAATGTGGCCCAAATGTGGCCACATCGTGGTCCCAATGTGGCTCCAATATGGCTCCAATGTGGGCCCGAAATGGCCCCAATGTGGCACAAATTTAGCCCCAAATGTGGCCCCACTGTGGTCCGAAATGTGGCCCCATATTTGACCCCAAAGTGGCCCCAATATGGCACAAATGTGGCCCTATCATTGTCCCAAATTTGGCCTCATTGTGGTCCCAATGTGGCCTCAATGTGGCACAAATGTAGCCCCAAATTTGGCACCAATGTGGTCCCAAAGTGACCCCAATATGGTCCCAATGTGGCCTTAATGTGCCCCCATTGTAGCTTTAACGTGGCCCCAATGAGGCCCTATTGTGTCTCTAATGTGGCCCAAATGTGGCCACATCGTGGTCCCAATGTGGCCCCAATATGGCTCCAATGTGGGCCCAAATGGCCCCAATGTGGCGCAAATTTAGCCCCAAATGTGGCCCCACTGTGGTCCGAAATGTGGCCCCATATTTGGCCCCAAAGTGGCCCCAATATGGCACAAATGTGGCCCTATCATTGTCCCAAATTTGGCCTCATTGTGGTCCCAATGTGGCACAAATGTAGCCCCAAATTTGGCCCCAATGTGGTCCCAAAGTGACCCCAATATGGTCCCAATGTGGCCTTAATGTGCCCCCATTGTGACTTTAACGTGGCCCCATTGAGGCCTTATTGTGTCTCCAATGTGGCCCAAATGTGGCCACATCGTGGTCCCACTTTGGCCCCAATATGGCTCCAATGTGTGCCCAAAATGGCCCCAATGTGGCACAAATTTAGCCCCAAGTGTGGCCCCACTGTGGTCCGAAATGTGGCCCCATATTTGGCCCCAAAGTGGCCCCAATATGGCACAAATGTGGCCCTATCATTGTCCCAAATTTGGCCTCATTGTGGTCCCAATGTGGCCTCAATGTGGCACAAATGTAGCCCCAAATTTGGCCCCAATGTGGTCCCAAAGTGACCCCAATATGGTCCCAATGTGGCCTTAATGTGCCCCCATTGTGGCTTTAATGTGGCCCCAATGAGGCCCTATTGTGTCTCTAATGTGGCCCAAATGTGGCCACAACGTGGTCCCAATGTGGCCCCAATATGGCTCCAATGTGGGCCCGAAATGGCCCCAATGTGGCACAAATTTAGCCCCAAATGTGGCCCCACTGTGGTCCGAAATGTGGCCCCATATTTGACCCCAAAGTGGCCCCAATATGGCACAAATGTGGCCCTATCATTGTCCCAAATTTGGCCTCATTGTGGTCCCAATGTGGCACAAATGTAGCCCCAAATTTGGCCCCATTGTGGTCCCAAAGTGACCCCAATATGGTCCCAATGTGGCCTTAATGTGCCCCCATTGTGGCTTTAATGTGGCCCTATTGTGTCTCCAATGTGGCCCAAATGTGGCCACATCGTGGTCCCAATGTGGCCCCAATATGGCTCCAATGTGGGCCCAAAATGGCCCCAATGTGGCACAAATTTAGCCCCAAATGTGGCCCCACTGTGGTCCGAAATGTGGCCCCATATTTGGCCCCAAAGTGGCCCCAATATGGCACAAATGTGGCCCTATCATTGTCCCAAATTTGGCCTCATTGTGGTCCCAATGTGGCACAAATGTAGCCCCAAATTTGGCCCCAATGTGGTCCCAAAGTGACCCCAATATGGTCCCAATGTGGCCTTAATGTGCCCCCATTGTGACTTTAATGTGGCCCCATTGAGGCCTTATTGTGTCTCCAATGTGGCCCAAATGTGGCCACATCGTGGTCCCACTTTGGCCCCAATATGGCTCCAATGTGTGCCCAAAATGGCCCCAATGTGGCACAAATTTAGCCCCAAATGTGGCCCCACTGTGGTCCGAAATGTGGCCCCATATTTGGCCCCAAAGTGGCCCCAATATGGCACAAATGTGGCCCTATCATTGTCCCAAGTTTGGCCTCATTGTGGTCCCAAAGTGACCCCAATATGGTCCCAATGTGGCCTTAATGTGCCCCCATTTTGGCTTTAATGAGGCCCTATTGTGTCTCTAATGTGGCCCAAATGTGGCCACATCGTGGTCCCAATGTGGCCCCAATATGGCTCCAATGTGGGCCCAAAATGGCCCCAATGTGGCACAAATTTAGCCCCAAATGTGGCCCCACTGTCGTCCGAAATGTGGCCCCATATTTGGCCCCAAAGTGGCCCCAATATGGCTCCAATGTGGCCCGGAAATGGCCTCAATGTGGCACCATTGTGAATGTGACCCCAAATGTGGCCCCAATATAGTCCCAATGTGGCCACAATATGGCTCCAATGTGGCCACAAAGTAGCCCCAATGTGGACCCAATGGGGTCCAAAATTTGGCCCCAAATGTGGACACAAATAAATATATATTTATTTTATTATATATATATATAAATAAAAGAAATAGTTGAATTTCAGACGGCACCTATCAAATACACAGTAATAAAAACACAGTTGTTCTACTAACTGTACTGTGCTTGCTGGTTACTAAAAAAAAACAACAACACTTACCTTTCACTATTTGAGTAACATCACTTCCGAGTTTCCAGAAGATGGCGCCAGTATGTGCTTTGCCCTGCCGTCTCTCGCTGTCAGCTCTGTGTCGGGCCCCACCTGGATTAACTGCGCCCTTGGACGTGCTGGCCCCCGGCAGGTTCGGTCTTGTGAGCACAAGATCTTTGACAAACAAAACGTTTATCCTGAAGGCGGCGGACTTGACTTCCTCTGTGTGACGGAAACATGGCTGAGAGCCGGTGAGTCCGCCCCTCTTAATGAACTTCTGCCTCCGGAGTGTTCCTACTTTAATTCTCCGTGGTCGTCCGGTCGAAAAGGAGGAGGATTAGCAGTCGTTTTTAAAAATGCTTCGAACTGTGCATGTTTGAGCTGTAGGGGGCGTGGCCTCCTACTCCAGCTGAATTTCGTGAGATTTTCGGGAGAAAGTTTCTTCCGGGAGGTTTTCGGGAGAGGCGCTGAATTTCGGGAGTCTCCCGGAAAATCCGGGAGGGTTGGCAAGTATGGATCCAGTACAGCAGGGGTGTCCAAACTTTTTCCACTGAGGGCCGCACACTGAAAAATCTAAGCGAGCGGGGGCCATTTTCATAATTTTTATTTTAAAAAGCAATACAGTATATGAATAAAAATTATAAATTCAGGCCTTCACTCAGTTATGATCCCGGGGACCCCAAAGGGTTTTGGTAAAAAAATATATATATATTAAAAATGTGTCATTATTCAGTATTATTATTTTTATTATTATGCAAGTGTTAAATCTCTAGATCAACATTAGAAAAATAAATATGGAAAAAAACACAAAATATGCAATATTTTCACCCAAGGTGGAATATTTGAGATTATATAATAATTGGAGCCTTAATTTTGGATTTTGATTCATTATTATTTTTTGAGCAATGACACTTAAAAACAAATCACGCTAAAAAAATTGGGGATCCAAAAGTGTCCTACTCATTAAAGTGTTAAAAAATAAATTATAAATTATTTTTACTTTTAGCACAATAATCCCCATTCAAAATGAATCATCCATTTTTTAACTCCTACAATTCTCACTTTTTTCAACCGATTCAAACCATTCCACATTCAACTCATCCTAAAAATTCAAACAAACATTTTTCCAAGTTAAAAAAATTTCCTGGTTTTCCAAAGCCCTTTTTTTCTGGCGACTTCTCCTCCCACATTTTTCCACCCACTTCAACTATTCCACCGTCCAAAAATTCCTCTTAATCAGGACAAAAAATCTAAGTTGTTTTTTGACGTGGAAAAATTCCTGTTTTTTTCCCCCGAAAATTTCTGAAATTCCGTAATACCATTTCTCAATTCAACATGTTACTACTTTATTTCTCGACCGATTTGAAAAATTTCAACACCAACTCATTCAGAACATACTTTATTTTATTTTTTTTGCATTTTCCCAAAAATTTCCTCTTTCCCCAAAATTGCCATTAGAATGAATGGGACCATTTTCAAAGTTCCGTAATTCCCATATTTTATAAAATTTCTCAATTCGAATCGTTACGACTTCAACATTTCTCGACGGATTTGAAAAATTCCAACACCAACCAGTCAATTTGTTTAAACAATTTCCCCCCCAAAATTTCCACTTTTCCCAAAATTCCCAAATTTTCGGTACTATTCCCTTGAAATCAATGACACATTCTTCAAAATTCCACAACTCACACATTTTCATCTGATTCAAACTGTTCCAACTTCATTCAGCCTGTTCTGGAATTAAGTGTTCTCTTTCAACAATTATAAAACAAATTCCAGGATTTCCAAGAATTCCCAGTTTTTTTGGGACATTTTCCCCATTTTTCAACCGATTCAAACCATTCCACATTCAACACATCCTGGAGATTCAAACAAACATTTTTCCAAGTAAAAAAAAAAAAAAAATCCAGGATTTTCCAGAATTCCTGGTTTTCCAAAGCTCTATGTCCACCCTTTAATCAGGACAATAAACAAAGTTTTTTTTTTTAACTGGAAAAATTCCTGTTTTTTTCCAAAATTCCAGGAATTCCGTAATATCATTTCTCAAATAAAAATGTTACTACTTCAACATTTCTCGACCGATTTCAAAAATTACAACATTTCCCATTTCAACTCATTCAGACCATTCAATTTTTTTTTTTTACCATTCTTCAAAATTCCACAACTCCCACATTTTCATCTGTTTCAAACTGTTCCAACTTCATTCAGCCTGTTCTGGAATTGGGTGTTCTCTTTCAACAATCATAAAACAAATTCCAGGATTTCCAAGAATTCCCAGTTTTTAGGGACATTTCCCCCATTTTTCAACCGAATCATCCATTTTTTTTCACTTCCACAATTCTCACATTTTTCAACCGATTCAAACCATTCCACATTCAACACATCCTGGAGATTCAAACAAACATTTTTCCAAGTTAAAAAAAATTCCTGGTTTTCCAAAGCCCTTTTTTTCTGGCGACTTCTCCTCCCACCTTTTTCCACCCACTTCAACCGTTCCACCGTCTAAACATTCCTCTTAATTAGGAAAAAACAACAAAGTTGTTTTCGAACTGAAAAAATTCCAGTTTTTTTCCCGAATTTCCAGGAATTCCGTAATACCATTTCTCAATTCAACATGTTACTACTTTATTTCTCGACCGATTTGAAAAATTCCAACACCAACTCATTCAGAAGCTACATTATTTTTTTTTTTTTGCATTTTCCCCAAAATTTCCTCTTTCCCCAAAATTGCCATTAGAATGAATGGGACATTTGTCAAAGTTCAACCTGTAACATTTCTCGGCGGATTTGAAAAATTCCAACACCACCCATTTCAACTTATTCAGACCATTCAATTTGTTTTAATAATTTTCCCAAAAAATTCCCGCTTTTCCCGAAATTCCTACATTTTCGGGACTATCAATGGGACATTCCTCCAAATTCCACAACTCCCACATTTTCATCTGATTCAAACTGTTCCAACTTCATTCAGCCTGTTCTGGAATTAAGTGTTCTCTTTCAACAATTATAAAACAAATTCCAGGATTTCCAAGAATTCCCAGTTTTTAGGGACATTTTCCCCATTCAAAATGAATCATTCATTTTTTAAACTACCACAATTCCCACATTTTTCAACCGATTCAAACCATTCCACCTTCAACACATCCAACTCATCCTGGAAATTCAAACAAAGATTTTTCCAAGTTAAAAAAAATTCCTGGTTTTCCAAAGCCCTTTTTTTCTGGTGACTTCTCCTCCCACATTTTTCCACCCACTTCAACCGTTCCACCGTCCAAAAATTCTTCTTAATCAGTACAAAAAAACAAAGTTCTTTTTGACATGGAAAAATTCCTGTTTTTTTCCCCGAAAATTTCAGGAATTCCGTAATACCATTTCTCAATTCAACATGTTACTACTTTATTTCTCGACCGATTTGAAAAATTCCAACACAGACTCATTTAGAAAATACATTTTTTTTTTTGCATTTTCCAAAAAATGTCCTCTTTCCCCAAAATTCCCATTAGAATGAATGGGACATTTTTCAAAGTTCCACAATTCCCATATTTTATACCATTTCTCAATTCAACCTGTTACAAATTCAACATTTCTCGACGGATTTGAAAAATTCCATCACCAACCTTTCCACATTTATCTCATCCTGGAAATTCAAACAAACATTTTTCCAAGTTAAAAATTTCCCGGTTTTCCAAAGCCCTTTTTTCTAGCGACTTCTCCCACATTTTTCCACCCACTTCAACCGTTCCACCGTCCAAACATTCCTCTTAATCAGGAAAAAGTAGTTTTTTGAACTGGAAAAATTCCAGGTTTTTTTTTCGAAATTCTAGGCAATACAATTCTCAATTCAACATGTTACTACTTTATTTCTTGACAGATTTGAAAAATTCCAACACCAACTCATTCAGACCCAACATTTTTTTTTTTTTTTTTTTTTTTTTGCATTTTCCCCAAAAATTCCTCTTTCCCAGAAATTGCCATTAGAATGAATGGGACATTTTTTAAAGTTCCACAATTCCCATATTTTATACCTTTTCTCAATTCAACCTGTTACAACTTTAACATTTCTCGACAGATTTGAAAAATTCCAACACCACCCATTTCAAGTCATTCAGACCATTCAATTTGTTTAACAATTTTCCCAAAAAATTCCCGCTTTTCCCGAAATTCCTACATTTTCGGGACTATCCCATTGAAATCAATGAGACATTCTTCAAAATTCCACAACTTCCACATTTTCATCTGTTTCAAACTGTTCCAACTTCATTCAGCCTGTTCTGGAATTGGGTGTTCTCTTTCAACAATTATAAAACAAATTCCAGGATTTCCAAGAATTCCCAGTTTTTAGGGACATTTCCCCCATTTTTCAACCGAATCATCCATTTTTTTTAACTTCCACAATTCCCACATTTTTCAACCGATTCAAACCATTCCACATTCAACACATCCTGGAGATTCAAACATTTTTCCAAGTAAAAAAAAAAAAAGTCCAGGATTTTCCAGAATTCCTGGTTTTCCAAAGCCCTATGTCCACCCTTTAATCAGGACAATAAACAAAGTTTTTTTTTTAACTGGAAAAATTCCTGTTTTTTCCAAAATTCCAGGAATTCCGTAATACCATTTCTCAAATAAAAATGTTATTACTTCAACATTTCTCGACCGATTTGAAAAATTCTAAAATTTCCCCTTTCAACTCATTCAGACCATTCCATTTTTTTTTTACCATTCTTCAAAATTCCACAACCCCCACATTTTCATCTGTTTCAAACTGTTCCAACTTCATTCAGCCTGTTCTGGAATTGGGTGTTGTCTTTCAACAATTATAAAACAAATTCCAGGATTTCCAAGAATTCCCAGTTTTTAGGGACATTTCCCCCATTTTTCAACCGAATCATCCATTTTTTTTCACTTCCACAATTCTCACATTTTTCAACCGATTCAAGCCATTCCACATTCAACACATCCTGGAAATTCAAACAAACATTTTTCCAAGTAAAAAAAAAAAAATCCAGGATTTTCCACAATTCCTGGTTTTCCAAAGCCCTATGTCCACCCTTTAATCAGGACAATAAACAAAGTTTTTTTTTGAACTGGAAAAATTCCAATTTTTTTCCCAAATTCCAGGAATTCCGTAATATCATTTCTGAAAAATAAAAATATTACTACTTCAACATTTCTCGACCGATTTGAAAAATTCCAACATTTCCCATTTCAACTCATTCAGACCATTCAATTTTTCTTGACCATTTCCCCCCCCCCAAAAATCCCGCTTTTCCCCAAATTCCCAAATTTTCGGGACTATCCCATTGAAATCAATAAGACATTCTTCAGAATTCCACAACTCCCCACATTTTTCATCTGATTCAAACTGTTCCAACTTCGAAATATATTCAGCCTTTTTGGGATTTGTGTCCTCTCCTTCAATAATTCTAAAAAAAAAAAAAAAAAAAAAAAAAATTCCAGGATTTCAGTTCAACTTCAGCATTGGAACATTCACACACAATTCCTTCAGGAATTGCCTCATCCAGTTGCTGTTGTAGTTGCGTTGGAACCTCATCCCAGAATTGAAAATGTCTCCATTGGATCCAAACAAGTCTCTCTACCTTACTGAAAATTTAATTTCCTGTGGTTCTTCCTGCCATCTTTTCTACATTTAAAGGCCTACTGAATTTAGATTTTCTTATTTAAACGGGGACAGCAGGTCCATTCTATGTGTCATACTTGATCCTTTCGCGATATTGCCATATTTTTGCTGAAAGGATTTAGTAGAGAACATCGACGATAAAGTTCACAACTTTTGGTCGCTAATAAAAAAGCCTTGCCTGTACCGGAAGTAGCAGACGATGTGCGCGTGACGTCACGGGTTGTAGGGCTCCTCACATTGTTTACAATCATGGCCACCAGCAATGAGAGCGATTCGGACAGAGAAAGCGACAATTTCCCCATTAATTTGAGCGGGGATGAAAGATTCGTGGATGAGGAAAGTGAGAGTGAAGGACTGTATAAAAAAAAAAAAGACTTTACAGTGGGAGCGATTCAGATGTTATTAGACACATTTACTAGGATAATTCTGGAAAATCCCTTACCTGCTTATTGTGTTACTAGTTTTAGTGAGATTATATGGTCGTACCTGTACAACCTGAAGGTCGGCGCCGCACCTTTCTTCAGCACCAGTCGACGGGTGGTGGCGATGCCCATCTCTGCCCTTCGCAAGGGACCCTCTTCGAAACACAATCTTTCGAAATGATCGCCGCATAATACACTGTACTTTGTGTGTGTGTGTGTGGTCCAATCCAATAGCAATAGTGTGCGGCAAGAAAGTGGCGTAAACCTGGCACTTTTGTCAACGGAATTTTGGCACAGCAGGGGGGAAAAAAAAGCTGGAGGGGGTGTAGCCGCCACGTTTCTCGATGAGGCGAATGCGGCCGATGGGGCCGGGCTAATATTTAATTTTTTTTCCCTCCTCCACGGTGGAAACATCCGACGGTTGGGGGCAGCCGGTGGGAGGAGGCAAGAGAGTCCGCAGCTGCCTCTTTGACAGGTGCAGGAGGAATGACGCAAGAGCCGACTTATTACCACCATTTTCTCACCGGTTGACATGTAGTAGGGAACCGTGTTCACTCGACCGCTCTGTTCCATAGTAAAGCTTCACCGTCATCTTTCGGGAATGGAAACAAGGAAACACCGGCTGGGTTTGTGTTGCTAAAGGCGGCCGCAATACACCGCTTCCCACCTACATCTTTCTTCTTTGATTTCTCCATTATTCATTTACCAAATGAATAATAACTATCAGACTGCGTGTTTGGTAGTAGTGGCTTTCAGTAGGCCTTTTAACACTTTCTTGTCGTTGGCGGTTGTATTGTGGGTTTAGGGCGGGACTTAGCCAGTGATGAGAGTGCCGGGTTGGTGGGTGGTTCGGGTTGGAAGAACTGCGACTTTTCAATTAAAACAAAAGCTGCCTCAAGCTGTCTTCTCAGTGTGACGTGTCGGCGGAGCAACGGCAACCCCATAATTACGCGCCTATCACTCCAACAAAGCTCTAATGGAAGATTAGAAAAGAACAACTCCTGCTTTTCAATTTGATTCGTTCATTGAATGTTTTAATTCGCTTTCCAAAGATGAAAGGTGGCATGACTTCCTGGTCGGTGCGGCACATGCTGCCTTTCAATTGCAACAGGAAGTGCTTTGGCATTGAGAAGTACCAGGATGTTGTATTAAAATAATGACATGATGAGATTATTTGGTGGGCCACCATAAATGATGTGGCGGGCTACCCTAAATGAGTTGGCAGGCACGTTTAAATGAAGTGGCGGGGTATATATGAAATATGTGGTGAACTGCGTTAAATAATGTGGTGGGCTACTTTAAATGGTGTGGTGGGCCACTTTAAAATATTGTGGCGGGCCCTGATAAATGATGTGGCGGGCTACCTTAAATGATTTGGCAGGTCAGGTTAAACAAAGTGGCGGGATGCATTACAATACTTGGCAGGATTATGTGGTGGGCCACTGTAATTATCAGAGTGGGCTACTTTAATTGATGTGGCAGGCCACATAAATAATGTGGTTGGTTTATGTGGTGGGCCCCGATAAATGATGTGGCAGTCTACCCTAAATTAAGTGGCAGTATACATTGAATTATGTCAAGGGCCATTTAAGTAATCTGGTGGGCCACATAAATAATGTGATGGGCCACAATAAATAATGTCGTGGATCACGTTAAATAATGCTATGGGCTACCTTAAATGAAGTGGCGGATACATTGTAATATGTGGTGGGAATATGTAGTGGGCCACTTTAATTATCGGAGTGGGAAACTTTAAATGATCTGGCAGGCCACTATAAATAACATGTCGGCATTACGTGGCAGGCCCTGATAAATTATGTGGCAGGCTACCTTAAATCAGTTGGCGGATCAGGTTAAATAAAGTGACATTATACAGTGAAATATGTGGTGGGCCACAATAATTGTCTGAGTGGGCAACTTTTAATGACGTGGCGGTACACATTAGATGATGTGGCGGGATTACCCTGAATTAAGTGGCAGTACATATTGAATTATGTGGAGGGCCACGTAAAATAAAGCGGTGGGCCCGATAAAATAATACAGTGGGCCACGATAAATAATACGGTGGGCTACCTTAAAAAAATTGCCGGGATACATTAAAATATATGGCAGGATTATGCGGTGGGCTACGTTAATTATCGGAGTAGGCAACTTTAAATGATGTGGTGGGCCACTTCAATAACGTGATGGGCACCGATAAATGATGTGGCAGGCTACCCTAAATTAAGTGGCGGTAAACATTGAAATATGTGGCGAAATCATGTGGTGGTCTTCGTTAAACAATGCGGAGGGCCGGCTCAAATATTGTAGTGGGCCAAATTAAATAATGGGGTGAGCCACATTAAATAATGCGGTGGGCTACCTTAAATGAAGTGGCGGTGGCGGGATACATTGAAATATGTGGCGGGATTATCCGGTGGGCTATATTAATTATCGGAGTGGGCAAATTTAAATGATGTGGCGGGCCACATTAAATAATGTAGCAGCATTACATGGTAGGCCCTGATAAATGATGTGGCGGGCCACATTAAATAATGTAGCAGCATTACATGGTAGGCCCTGATAAATGATGTGGCGGGCTACCTTAAATGAGTTGGCGGGTCAGGTTAAACAAAGTGGCGGGATGCATTAAAATACTTGGCAGGATTATGTGGTGGGCCACTGTAATTATCAGAGTGGGCTACTTTAATTGATGTGGCAGGCCACATAAATAATGTGTTTGGATTATGTGGTGGGCCCCGATAAATGATGTGGCAGTCTACCCTAAATTAAGTGGCAGTATACATTGAATTATGTCGAGGGCCACTTAAGTAATCTGGTGGACTACATAAAATAATGCGGTGGGCCACTTAAATAATCGGTGGGCCACAATAAATAATGCTGTGAACCACGTTAAATAATGCTGTGGGCTACCTTAAATGAAGTGGCGGGATACGTTGAAAAATGTGGCGGGCCAAATTAAATATCGGAGTGGGCAATTTTAAATGATGTGGCGGGCCACATAAATAACATGGCGGTATTACATGGCAGGCCCTGGTAAATGATGTGGCGGGCTACCTTAAATGAGTTGGTGGATCAGGTTAAATGAAGTGACGGTATACAATGAAATATGTGGTGGGCCACAACAATTGTCTGAGTGGGCAACTTTAAATGATGTGGTGGGATTATGCAGTGGGCGACCTTAAATAATCGGTGGGCCACAATAAATAATGCTGTGGAACACGTTAAATAATGCTGTGGACTACTTTAAATGAAGTGGCGGGATACGTTGAAAAATGTGGCGGGCCAAATTAAATATCGGAGTGGGCAACTTTAAATGACGTGGCGGGCCACAGTAAATAACATGGCGGCATTACGTGGCAGGCCCGGATAAATAATGTGGTTGGCTACCTTAAATGAGTTGGTGGATCCGGTTAAATGAAGTGACGGTATACAGTGAAATATGTGGTGGTTCACTATAATTGTCTGAGTGGGCAACTTTAAATGACGTGGTGGGCCAAGTAAAATAATTTGGCGGGATTACGTGGTGGGCCCCAATAAATGATGTGGCAGGCTATCCTAAACTAAGTGGCAGTATACATTGAATTATGTGGAGGGCCACTTAAGTAACCTGGTGGGCCACAGTATTTAACGTGGTGCTCCACATTAAATAATGTGATGGGCCACAATAAATAATGACTTGGACCACGTTAAATAATGCTGTGAGCTACCTTAAATTAAGTGGCGGGATACGTTGAAATATGTGGCGGGCCAAATTAAATATCGGAGTGGGCATCTTTAAATGATGTGGCGGGCCACAGTAAATATAATCGCGGCATTACGTGGCAGGCCCTGAAAAATTATGTAGTGGGCTACCTTAAATGAGTTGGCGGATCAGGTTAAATGAAGTGACGGTATACGATGAAATGTGTGGTGGGCCACAATAATTGTCTGAGTGGGCAACTTTAAATGACGTGGCGGGCCACATTAAATAACGTGGCGGGATTACGTTGTGGGCCCCAATAAATGATGTGGCAGGCTTCCCTAAATTAAGTGGCAGTATTCATTGAATTATGTGGAGGGCCACATTAAGTAATCTGGTGGGCCACATAAATAATGCGGTGAGCTACCTTAAATGAAGTGGCGGGATACATTGTAATATGTGGTGGGAATATGTAGTGGGCCACAATAATTATCGGAATGGACAGCTTTAAATGATGTGGCGGGCTACTTTAATAGCATGTCAGCATTACGTGGCAGGCCCTGATAAATGATGTGGCGGGCTACCTTAAATGAGTTGGCGGATCAGGTTAAATAAAGTGACAGTATACAGTGAAATATGTGGTGGGCCACTAGAATTGTCTGAGTGGGCAACTTTTAAATAATGTGGCGGGATTACATGGTGGGCCCCAAAAAATTAATGTGGCAGACTACCCGAAATTAAGTGGCAGTATACATTGAATTATGTGGAGGGCCACTTCAAATAATCCGGTGGGCCACACCAAATAATGCCGTGTGCTACCTTAAATAAATTGCCGGGATACATTAAAATATATGGCAGGATTATGTCGTGGCCTACATTAATTATCGGAGTTGGCAACTTTAAATGACGTGGTAGGCCACTTTAAATAAAATTGTGGGCCAAATTAAATAATGTGGCGGGATCACATGGTGGGTCCCAAAAAATTAATGTGGCAGACTACCCGAAATTAAGTGGCAGTATACATTGAATTATGTAATTAATCCGGTGCGCCACGCCAAATAATGCGGTGGGCTACCTTAAATAAATTGCCGGGATACATTAAAATATATGGCAGGATTATGTGGTGGGCTACATTAATTATCGGAGTTGGCAACTTTAAATGACGTGGTAGGCCACATTAAATAAAATGGTGGGCCACATTAAATAATGTGGCGGGATCACATGGTGGGTCCCAAAAAATTTAAGTGGCAGACTACCCGAAATTAAGTGGCAGTATACATTGAATTATGTGGAGGGCCACTTTAAGTAATCCGGTGGACCACAACAAATAATGCGGTGGGCTACCTTAAATAAATTGCCGGGATACATTAAAATATATGGCAGGATTATGTGGTGGGCTACGTTAATTATCGGAGTTGGCAACTTTAAATGACGTGGTAGGCCACATTAAATAAAATGGTGGGCCACGTTAAATAACGTGGTGGGCACTGATAAATGATGTGGCAGGCTACCCTAAATTAAGTGGCGGTAAACATTGAAATATGTGGCGTAATCCTGTGGTGGTCTACGTTAAATCTAGCGGAGGGCCACATCAAATATTGTAGTGGACCACATTAAATAATGGGGTGAGCCACATTAAATAAAGTGGTGGGCTACCTTAAATGAAATGGCGGGATACATTGAAATATATGGCAGGATTATGTGGGAGGCCACAATACTAGGGTGTTGGTACCGGGACAACCCTAGTATGCAGTGTGCATCCAGTAGTACACACTTGAAAGTGCACTGAGTGAAGTACTCAGTCTGACACACACACACACACACCGTCACATGACTGTCTGCTGGAGGCCAACAGGCCAGTTTGTAGTTTGTGGTTGGGAGCGTTGTCAGAGCAAAAAAAAAAAACCCAACAAGTCTGTTTTCCTCCCCGCGTCTGACCGACCACGCTGTCGGTGCCAGTCTGTCAGCCTGAGCAGCAGACGCCATTCTGCATCACAACATGCTGTCACGCTGAAGGACGTGTGTGTGTGTGTGTGTGTGTGTGTGTGTGTGTGTGTGTGTGTGTGTGTGTGTGTGTGTGTGTGTGTGTGTGTGTGTGTGTGTGTGTGTTTTTGTATTTCTACCCTTCTTGAGACACCAACAAGGAAAAGTATCTTCCATATGAGGACATAAAATCATGGTCCCAATACAGAAAAGCAGAGAGAGCCAAATACTAGAGTCCGTGAACATTGCTCCAAAGTCAGGATTTTTTTGGTGGATTTAATGTGCATACAAAAGTAAAATTTGACAGCTGCAAAGGCAGCAATATATGATGAAAGAAGACGGCAGCTAAAGAAGGACTTCCCTATTCATCCCCGGAAAAAAAAACTGGGTCTACAGCTGGGTTGCCCAAATTGTGGTCCGTGACTCCTTTGTTATCGGCCTTAAGCACGTTACAAAAATAAACAAAAAACAGTGAAATCTGTCAAAATGAGGGTGGGCCCCAAAAAGGACGGATTTTTCACATTGACTGTGTGTCGCTTTTAAAAGTGTCCCCCCCTGGTCAACATATGAAATAACAAGTGCGTGTAAGAAATTGAAATGCGCCCCGATTGGTCGAAATTTGAAGAAGAAAAAATGTATATAGAGACATACTGTAATTACTTGAAGTAAATAATGAAGACTTAAAAACAATTCAAAAAAAAAAAATCAACTAAAAACAGTCTTTTTTTCACAATACATCAACTTTTTTCTTATTAATTTGGGAACCATTTTTCATATTTTTTCTGTTTCTGTAACATTGCGATATTTCACCGTAAAATTATGACTTTTTTTAAATGTAAAATTATTACTTTTTAAAGCAAATTGGTGACATTCGTCATATAAAATTCAGGCTTTTTTCACAAAATCGCCAAATTTTTTTGTTGTTCTTGTAAAATAGTCAAATTTTTTGAGTAAAATGATGAGTTTTGTCATAATTTCGTGTGTGTGTGTGTGTGTGTGTGTGTGTGTGTGTGTGTGTGTGTGTGTGTGTGTGTGTGTGTGTGTGTGTGTGTGTGTGTGTGACATACTGTAATAACTTGAAGTAAATAATGACGATTAAAAAGCAATTACAAACAAAACAAAAAAAGAACTATAATCAGTCTTTTTCTCACAATGTGTCAACTTTATTCTTATACATTTGGGAACAATTTGTCGTATTCTTTCTGTTTCTGTAACATTGCGATATTTTTCCGTCAAATTATGACTTTTTTAAATGTAAAATTATTACTTTTTAAAGCAAAATGGTGACATTTGTCGTATAAAATTCAGACTTTTTTCACAAAATCGCCCATTTTTTTGTTGTTCTTGTAAAATAGTCGAAATTATGGATTTTGTCATAATTTTGCCAAGCAAAATTCCGATTGTTTTTATAAGATTGCGAAAATGTTGAAGTTTTCTTATAAAATTGCGACTTCTGTCGAGTAAAATTACGACTCTTTCCATAAAATTGCCAACATTTTAAGATGTTCTTGTAAAATTGCGACTGTTATTGCGTAAAATTCCAACTTTTATCATAATATTGCACAAATGTTCAGTTTTTCTCGTATTATTTTGACTTGCGTTGAATAAAATGATGACTTTTATTATATTACTGCCAACATTTGAAGTTTTTCTTGTGAAATTCCAACTAATTTTTCTCAACAAGCTTTTTTTTAAATTTTTGCATAGTATGTGTATATTATTAACGTTGTAAATACACATCTTTATATATCTAGAAAGGGTAGTCCTAAAAAGGAAGGCATTTTTCTCAGGTCTCCAGAAGTTCGGAAATACATAAATGTGTGTGTGTGTGTGCGTGTGTGTGTGTGTGTGTGTGTGTGTGTGTGTGTGTGTGTGTGTGTGTGTGTGTGTGTGTGTGTGTGTGTGTTCTTGTATTTTTTACCCTTCTTGAGACACTAACAAAGAAAAGTAGCTTCCATATGAGGAGGTGTGAACAAGTGAGGACATAAATTGTGGTCCCAATACGGAAAACCATTGCATCTAATAGAGAATGTCTCATTTGCACCCCCTGGTGGTGAAATCTGTCAAAATGATGGTGGTCCCAAAAAGGAGGGATTTTTCACGTTGATTGCTTTTTGTCGCTTTTAAAAGTGCTCCCCCTCTGGTCAACATATAAGATAACAAGTGTGTGTAAGAAATTTAAATGCGCCCCCCTTTGGCCAAAATAAAAAAAATAAAAATAAATAAATCATTCATGTAGAGACTTACTGTAATAACTTGAAGTAAATAATGAAGATTAAAAAACAATTACAAACAAACAAAATAAAACAAAGCAACTAAATTCAGTCTTTTTCTCACAATGCGTCAACTTTTTCTAATAAATTTTGGAACAATTTCTCACATTCTTTCTGTTTCTGTAATATTGGAATATTTTCCCGTAAAATTATGACTTTGTTTTTATGTAAAATTATTTCTTTTTAAAGCAAAATGGGGACATTTGTCATATAAAATTCAGGCTTTTTTCACAATTTTGCCAAAATGTTTTGTTGTTCTTGTAAAATAGTGACATTTTTTGAGTGAAATTATGGGTTTTGTCATAATTTTGCCAAGCAAAATTCCGATTATTATTATTATAATAATCGGAATTATAATTCTTACACACACTTCTTTCACAAGTGTGTGTAAGAAATTGAAATGCGCCCCCTTTGGCCAAAATTTTAAAAAATAAAATAAAATAAATCATTTATATAGAGACATACTGTAATAACTTGAAGTAAATAATTAAGATTAAACAAACAAAAAAAAACCCAAAGCAATTCAATTCAGTCTTTTCCTCATGAAGCGTCAACTTTTTCTTATAAATTTCTCATATTCTTTCTGTTTCTGTAATATTGCAATATTTTCCCGTAAAACTATGACTTTTTTAAATTTAAAATTATTACTTTTTAAAGCAAAATGGTGACATTTGTCATATACAATTCTGACTTTTTTCACAACATTGCCAATTTTTTGTTGTTGTAAAATAGTCCAATTTTGGGGGTAAAATTATGTCTTTTGTCATAATTTTGCAAAGCAAAATTCCGATTATTATTATAACATTGCCAAAATGTTTAAGTTTTCTTAAAAAATTGCGACTTTTGTCGAGTAAAAATAAGACTCTTTCCATAAAATTGCCAACATTTTAAGAGTTTCTTGTAAAATTGCGACTGTTATTGAGTAAAATTCCAACTTTTATCATAATATTGCACAATTGTTCAGTTTTTCTCGTAATATTTTGACTTGCGTTGAGTAAAATGACGACTTTTATTATATTACTGCCAACATTTTAAGTTTTTCTTGTAAAATTGTGACATTTTTCGTGTGAAATTTCAACCCATTTTTCACAACAAGCTTTTTTTTAATATTTGCATAGTATGTATATATTATTAATGTTGTAAATATACATCTTTATATATCTAGAAAGGGTGGTCCTAAAAAGGAAGGCATTTTTCTCAGGTCTCCAGAAGTTCAGAAATATATAAATGTGTGTGAGTGTGCATGTGTGCGTGTGTGTGTGTGTGTGTTTGCGTGCGTGCGTGCGTGCGTGTGTGTGCGTGTGTGCGTGCGTGCGTGCGTGTGTGTGTTCTTGTATTTCTACCCTTCTTGAGAGGACATAAACCATTGCATCTAATAGAGAATGTCTCATTTGTACCCCCTAGTGGTGAAATCTATCAAAATGATGGTGGTTCCAAAAAGAAGGGATTTTTCACGTTGACTGCTTTTTGTTGCTTTTAAAAGTGCTCCCCCTCTGGTAAACATATGAAATAACAAGTGTGTGTAAGAAACTGAAATGCGCTACCTTTGGTCAAAACAAAAAAAAAAAAATATATATATATATATATATATATTTATAAAGAGACATACTGTAATAACTTGAAGTAAATAATCCATCCATCCATCCATTTTCTACCGCTTATCCAATTCCAAACAAAAAAACAAAAAACAAAGCAACTAAATTCAGTCTTTTTCTCACAATGCGTCAACTTTTTCTAATAAATTTGGGAACAATTTCTCATATTCTTTCTGTTTCTGTAATATTGCAATATTTTCCCGTAAAATTATTAATTCTTTAATGTAAAATTGTTACTTTTTAAAGCAATATTGTGACATTTGTCATATAAAATTCTGACTTTTTTCACAATATTGCCAAATTTTTTTGTTGTTCTTGTAAAATAGTGACATTTTTTGAGTGAAATTATGGGTTTTGTCATAATTTTGCCAAGCAAAATTCCGATTTTTATTATAATATTGCCAAAATGTTGAAGTTTTCTTATAAAATTGCGACTTTTGTCGAGGAAAATTACGACTCTTTCCATAAAATTGCCAACATTTTAAGATTTTCTTGTAAAATTGCGACTGTTATTGAGTAAAATTCCAACTTTTATCATAATATTGCACAAATGTTCAGTTTTTCTCATATTATTTTGACTTGCGTTGAGTAAAATGACGACTTTTATTATAATACCGCCAACATTTTAGGTTTTTCTTGTGAAATTCCAACTCATTTTTCACAACAAGCTTTTTTTTATATATTTGCAAATTATCTACAGTATATATTATTATTGTTGTAAATATACATCTTTATATATCTAGAAAGGGTGGTCCTAAAAAGGGAGGCATTTTTCTCAGGTCCCCAGAAGTTCAGAAATACATAAATGTGTGTGAGTGTGTATTCGTGTGCGTGTGTGTGTGTGTGTGTGTGTGTGTGTGTGTGTGTGTGTGTGTGTGTGTGTGTGTGTGTGTGTGTGTGTGTGTGTGTGTGTGTGTGTGTGTGTGTGTGTGTGTGTGTGTGTAAACCTAAACTAGCTAGAAGGCTGGCAGGCTGAGATCAAGCGCTCCACAGTTGCATCACTCATCACAACGCACGGTTTTTTGCACGGTCTTGTAACAATTTTACCGTACAGTCTCTTTGGGTTTGTTTCCGTCTGCTTCTTTTCCTCAGGTGGTCACACGTAACACAGAGCTCCCCCTTCAAGCACACACGCCTAGAACTCTTGTAGGCACTGACCACAACATTAGGTACACAATCCAAGGAGAGACAACACACTGAAAAACTCGGCGCACTGAGAAATGTGAACCTATTGTGACTATAACAATCTACAAGGTTAATACAGTTCGCTTCTCTTTCTTCCTCTCCATTTATGGGCTTCTTTTTATAATTCAGGTTATCATTACACGTATGTATTGTTGCATTTGAAACAATTGTATTAGTAGAGGTAATTATGGCAATGCAAGCAGCCCATATTATTATTATTGTTATTGCGCGTTATCATAGTTTTATCGTTCCATTTGTAGTGCAATAATGTTCATTGTCATTTTGGTGGTACTAATATTTACTTCACTCCTGCTTCTTTGCTTTCACTTTTACTATCATATTTGTACATATCCTTGTTCTGTTGTTTTTGTTGTTGTTTTTGTTGTTGTTATTGTTGTATTTATTGTTGTCTCTTGGTCTTATCTCCTTCTTGTCCCCGCAATTTTTCCCCTCTGTCTTCCTTGTTTTCCCGGTCCGACTGTGCCAAACCTTAATATAAATCAATTTAATGACACTGACAAAGCTTAACGTATTGTTCCTATAACAATCTACAAGGTTAATACGGTCTGCTTCTCTTTCTTCCCCTCCATTTATCTCCTCCATTTAATCAAGTCAAAAACCAAAAAAGGTTTTTGTAAAGTAAATGTGTACAGCAGATATAGATCATCTACATCAGTGGTTCTCAACCTTTTTTCAGTGATGTACCCCCTGTGAATATTTTTTCAATTCAAGTACCCCTTAATCAGAGCAAAGGATTTTTGGTTGAAAAAAAGAGAAAAAGAAGTAAAATACAGCACTATGTCATCAGTTTCGGATTCATTAAATTGTATAACAGTGCAAAATATTGCTCATTTGTAGTGGTCTTTCTTGAACTAAAAGATGTAAAAATAACTAAAAACTTGTTGAAAAATAAACAAGTGATTCAATTATAAATTAAAGCTGCAAGCAGCGTTGGTCGGGTCCGCTTTGGCTGCTGCCCCCGCGACTCAAGCCCTGGTCTTAGTCAGACCTACATAGACGTTTTGTTTCATGTCTCTACGACATTCCTAACAGAAGTTACAAGAAGTTTTATCTGTGTTTTTTCCTAGGGGGCGCTAGAGCGCAATTTTGATTCTTAGGGTTTGGTTTTTTTATTAGATGCCAATTTTCGCCAGTCCCGATGTCTGTGTAAAATTTGGTGAGTTTTGAAGCATGTTAAGGGGGTCAAATTACAGATCGGCGTTTCTGGATGTTGTTGATAAATGGCTTTCGCTTTGCATAGTAGAGCGTTAACTTGCACTTTGAAGCATTTTAAGGGGGTCAAATTACAGCTCAAAGAGGCAATAATGACATTTTTTAGGAAACATTGCGCAGGGGTTCTTTGAAGGCGCGTAAAATCAAAACCGGAGCAGTTTCATGTCTCTCTGACATTCCTACCGGAGGTTACAAGCAGTTTTGTCTCTGTTTTCTTCCTAGGAGCAGTTTTTTCTGTGTTTTAGAGCGCAATTTTGAGTTTTGGGGTTTGGTTTTTTTCATTAGATCACAATTGTTGCCGGTCCTGATGTGTGTGCCAAGTTTGGTGAGTTTTGAAGCATTTAAAGGGCGTCAAATTACAGTTCAAAGAGGCAAAAATTGCATTTTTTGTGAAAATTTTGTATTGAAGGGGTTTTTGCCGACTTTCTGTAGATTTTTGCCCCAAAAGGTAAAATTATGAAATGTAGGTCTAAGTCAGTTCTACATAAAGGTTTTTGTTTCATGTCTCTACGACATTGCTAACGGAAGTTACAAGCAGTCTGTTTTTTTGTTGTCTTTCTAGGGGGGCGCTAGAGCGCAATTTAAATTTTTAGGGTTTGTTTTTTTATTAGATGGCAATTTTCGCCAGTCCTGATGTTGTGTAAATTTTGATGAGTTTTGAAGCATGTTAAGGGGGTCCAATTACAGATCGGCGTTTCTGGATGTTGTTGATAAATGGCTTTCGCTTTGTATAGTAGAGCTTTAACTTGCACTTTGAAGCATTTTAAGGGGGTCAAATTACAACTCAAAGAGGCAATAATGACTTTGAAGGCGCGTAAAATCAAAACCGGAGCAGTTTCATGTCTCTCTGACATTCCTACCGGAGGTTACAAGCAGTTTTGTCTGTGTTTTCTTCCTAGGAGCAGTAAGCACAATTTTTGAGGTTTGGGGTTTGGTTTTTTTTCATTAGATCGCAATTTTTGCCGGTCCTGATGTGTGTGCCAATTTTGGTGAGTTTTGAAGCATTTAAAGGGGGTCAAATTACTGTTCAAAGTGGCAAAAATTGCATTTTTTGTGAAAATTTTGTATTGAAGGGGTTTTTGCCAACTTTCTGTTGATTTTTGCCCCAGAAGGTAAAATTATGAAATGTAGGTCTAAGTCAGTTCTACATAAAGGTTTTGGTTTCATGTCTTTACGACATTGCTAACGGAAGTTACAAGCAGTCTGTTTTTTTTTTGTCTTTCTAGGGGGCGCTAGAGCGCAATTTTTATTTTTAGGGTTTCGTTTTTTTATTAGATGGCAATTTTCGCCAGTTCTGATGTCTGTGGAAAATTTGATGAGTTTTGAAGCATGTTAAGGGGGTCAAATTACAGATCGGCGTTTCTGGATGTTGTTGATAAATGGCTTTCGCTTTGCATAGTAGAGCTTTAACTTGCACTTTGAAGCATTTTAAGGGGGTCGAATTACAGCTCAAAGAGGCAATAATGACATTTTTTTAGGAAACTTTGCGCGGGGGTTCTTTGAAGGCGCGTAAAATCAAAACCGGAGCAGTTTCATGTCTCTCTGACATTCCTACCGGAGGTTACAAGCAGTTTTGTCTCTGTTTTCTTCCTAGGAGCAGTTTTTTCTGTGTTTTAGAGCGCAATTTTGAGTTTTGGGGTTTGTTTTTTTTCATTAGATCACAATTGTTGCCGGTCCTGATGTGTGTGCCAATTTTGGTGAGTTTTGAAGCATTTAAAGGGGGTCAAATTACAGTTCAAAGTGGCAAAAATTGCATTTTTTGTGAACATTTTGTATTGAAGGGGTTTTTGCCAACTTTCTGTTGATTTTTGCCCCAGAAGATAAAATTATGAAATGTAGGTCTAAGTGAGTTCTAAGTTCAAAGAGTTCAAAGAGGCAAAAATTGCATTTTTTGTGAAAATTTTGTATTGAAGGGGTTTTTGCCAACTTTCTGTAGATTTTTGCCCCAGAAAGGAAAATTATGAAATATAGGTCTAAGTCAGTTCTACATAAAGGTTTTTGTTTCATGTCTCTACGACATTGCTAACGGAGGTTACAAGCAGTCTGTTTTTTTTTTTTTTGTCTTTCTAGGGGGCGCTAGAGCGCAATTTAGATTTTTTTGGGTTTGGTTACTTTATTTGTTGGTAAGGTTTGCCAACCCGATGTGTGTGTCAAATTTGGTGAGTTTTGAAGCATGTCAAGGGGGTCAAATTACAGTTCAAAGAGGCAAAAATTGCATTTTTTTGTGAAAATTTTGTATTGAAGGGGTTTTTGCCAACTTTCTGTTGATTTTTGCCCCAGAAGGTAAAATTATGAAATGTAGGTCTAAGTGAGTTCTACATAAAGGTTTTTGTTTCATGTCTCTACGACATTGCTAACGGAAGTTACAAACAGTCTGTTTTTTTTTTGTCTTTCTAGGGGGCGCTAGAGCGCAATTTTGATTTTTAGGTTTTGTTTTTTTATTAGATGGCAATTTTCGCAAGTCCTGAAGGCGCGTGAAATCAAAACCGGAGCAGTTTCATGTCTCTCTGACATTCCTACCTGAGGTTACAAGCAGTTTTGTCTATGTTTTATTCCTAGGAGCAGTTTGTTCTGTGTTTTATTCAAAAATTGCGCTATTGAAGGGGTTTTTGCCAACTTTCTGTTGAGTTTTGCCCCAGAAGGTAAAATTATGAAATGTAGGTCTAAGTGAGTTCTACATAAAGGTTTTTGTTTCATGTCTCTACGACATTGCTAACGGAAGTTACAAGCAGTCTGTTTTTTTTTTTTGTCTTTCTAGGGGGCGCTAGAGCGCAATTTGGATTTTTTGGGGTTTGGTTGCTTAATATGTTGGGAAGGTTTGCCAACCCGATGTGTTTGTCAAATTTGGTGAGTTTTGAAGCATGTCACAGGGGTCAAATTACGGCGTATAGGTGCGGAATGATAAAGAATAAAACCTTACAGTTTCAATACTGATTATTGCATTGTTGCATTTCTTTTCACATTTTATGAAATTACATTCATATTTTGTTGAAGTATTATTCAATAAAAATATTTATAAAGGAATTTGAAATTGTTGCTATTTTTAGAATATTAAAAAAAAAAAATCTCACATACCCCTTGGCATACCTTCAAGTAATCCCAGGGGTACCCGTACCCCCATTTGAGAACCACTGCTCTACGTCAACAATTTTTCAGATTTTTCTGAGTAGCTGGACAGGACAAAAAAAAAAAAAATGCCAGCAGGTCATAAATGGAGAGAGGCTGTTGTGAAATGTGAAAGCCATTATTTATAACAAGGTAACGTTTTCCAATGTGCATGGAGTGCTTGAGAAATTATAATGGAAAACAAAGCTCGCACTTAGTTGAATAGGAGTATTAATAATAGATATAATAAAATCAATAACAGCAAAAGCTGTTACGTCCATCCATCTATCCATCTTCTACCGGTTATCCGAGATTGGGTTGCGGGGGCAGCAGCCTAAGCAGGGAAGCCCAGACTTACCTCTCCCCAGTCACTTCGTCCAGCTTTTCCCTGGGGATCCCGAGGCGTTCCCAGGCCAGCCGGGAGACATAGTCTTCCCCGTGGCCTCCTACCGGTTGGACGTGCCCGAAACACCTCCCTAGGGAGGCGTTCGAACCACTTCATCTGGCTCCTCTCCATGTGGAGGAGCAGCAACTTTAGTTTGAGTCCCCTCGGAAGGCAGAGCGTCTCACCCTATCTCTAAGGGAGAGCCCCGCCACCCGGCGGAGGAAACTCATTTCGGACGCTTGTACCCGTGATCTTATCCTTTCAGGCATAACCCAGAGCTCATGACCATAGGTGAGGATGGGAACGTAGATTGACCGGTAAATTGAGAGCTTTGCCTTCCGGCTCAGCTCCTTCTCCACCACAACCGGTCGATACAGAGTCCACACATCTCACGATCCACTCTTCCCTCACTCGTGAACAAGACTCCTACTGAAATCAGGTTTAGTTAAATGTGTTAACGTTTACCTTATTTGCTTGTTAGAAAAACATTTTCAGTTCCAAATTCTATGATCCGAGTCCATGGTTCTCGCCCGGAAAAGGGTGGAGTGCCCATCTCCGGGTTGGGGAAGAGACCCTGCCCCAGGTGGGGGAGTTCAAGTACCTCGGAGTCTTGTTCACGAGTGAGGGAAGATTGGATTGTGAGATCGACAGGTGTCTTCGGTAATGTGGGCTCTGTATCTAGGGGTTGTGGAGAAGAAAGAGCTGAGCCGGAAGGCAAAGCTCTCAATTTACTGGTCGATCTATGTTCCCATCCTCACCTATGGTCATGAGCTTTGGGTTATGACCGAAAGGACAAGATCACGGGTACAAGCGGCCGAAATGGGTTTCCTCCTCCGGGTGGAGGGGCTCTCCCTTAGAGATAGGGTGAGAAGCTCTGCCATCCGGGAGGATATCAAACCTAAGTCGCTGCTCCTCCGAAACGACAAGATCACGGGTACAAGCGACTGAAATGAGTTTCCTCCGCTGGGTGGCGGGGCTCTTTCTTAGAGATAGGGTGAGAAGCTCTGTCCTCCGGGATAAAGACGCTGCTCCTCCACATCGAGAGGAGCCAGATGAGGTGGTTCGGGCATCCGGTCACCCGAACGCCTCCCTAGAGAGGTATTTTAGGGCACGTCCGACCGGTAGGAGGCCACGGGCAAGACCCAGGACACGTTGGGAAGACTATGTCTACCGTCTGGCCTGGGAACGCCTCGGGATCCCCCGGGAAGAGCTGGACAAAGTGGTTGTGGAGAGGGAAGTCTGGGCTTCTCTGCTTAATCTCCTCCCCCCGCATCCCGACCTGGGATAAGCGGAAGAAGATGGATGGATGGATATTCTATCATTGTGTCAAAGTATTGGATTTGGACTTGAATTCGGATCGGATTGAGACCAAAAAAAATCAGATTAGGATCTGAGTTCAGGTATGCTGATCAGTACTTCCCTAATTGTTATTTGAAATCTTCTACACAGTTGTGTTAATCTGTAGGCGGTAAACGGTGACAAGAAAGGAGGAGGAGGAGGAGCAAGGAGCAGTAATGGTAGAATTTAGGGGTGTAACGGTACGTGTATTTGTATTGAACCGGTTCGGTGCGGAGGAATACCGAACGAGTTCCACACGAACATATGAATTAGCCGCCTATGCTAAAGTCTTAACAAGCTGCTCCGCTCCGTTCTGCCTCCGTCTCTGTCTGTACACAGCACCCTGCATTGTCCCTCCCACGCAACCATCGGATTGGTTACAACCGTAGCGGTAACAAGCCAATCAGCAGTGCGTATTCAGCGTCGAGCAGATAGGCGTTTAGCAATAATAATAATAATAATAATGGATTATATTTATATCACGCTTTTCTATTGTTAGATACTCAAAGCGCTGACAGAGAAGTTGGAACCCATCATTCATTCACACCCGGTGGTGGTAAGCGACATCTGTAGCCACAGCTGCCTTGGGGTAGACTGACGGAAGCGTGGCTGCCAGTTTGCGCCTACGGCCCCTCCGACCACCACCAATTCATTCATCATTCATTCACCAGTGTGAGCGGCACCGGGGGCAAGGGTGAAGTGTCCGGCCCAAGGACACAACGGCAGCGATTTGGATGTCAATAGGTGGGAAGCGAACCTGCAACCCTCAGGTTTCTGGCACGGCCATTCTACCCACTACGCTAGGGGACGAACGGACTCTCCCCAAATTATACTAAACACTTCCAAGTCAACTATTTTCTAAACATCACTATGAGCCCGTTGACCTTCTAGAAACAAACCGCAGCTCAGCTCACTCGCAGTCCTGGTTTGAGGGGAAGGCTAGTTAGCTTTTAGCATAACGTTAGCTCCTGTGTGTTACGGACAGTGTTGATTGAGGTGTGTTGAAGCAGCAAAAAAGGACATGTCAAATGAAGAGTTTCTGTCTCTGATAGTGTTTATAATAATGTAAGTGCGTCATGAAGCCTACATGAACTCCATGGTGTTCAGGGATGAATAGTCTCTCCTGTTGCTATTATGCTATTTTTTCAGCTATAGTTACATTAATCATTAGTAATGTAGCAGCCTGGTTTTGAATGGCAGGGTCCCTGCTATCACATGTTGATACAAATCAACTACAGGCTTCCCAAATGCTGTAATAAATTAAGCATGATGAGTTGACTTGAAACTGTTTAATGTTGCACTTTTTATATGTAGAAGAAAAATTGTGTCATTTTATTTCATCCAAGCAACAACTTGAGGCAGTTTAATGTGGATTAACTTGGGCAGAATTATTATAGTGTTCCCAATGTTAAAAGGATCAAGCCATTGTTTACAAATTTGGTAAAAAAATAACCAAAAAAGGTATATTTTGTTGTTTTCTTACTGTACCGAAAATGAACCGAACCGTGACCTCTAAACCGAGGTACGCACCGAACCGAAATTTTTGTGTACCGTTACACCCCTAGTAGAATTTTATCAGCAGGGGTGGACTGAGATAGAGCAGATGAGTACCGATGTGGGGAGAAGCGTAATGGACGTCCCTCGAATGGGTGAATGGGGAGGGTAAGATAAAGGAGGCCTCGTAGAATAATTCCCAGGAGAAGCATCTCCTCTCAACCTCGGCGCATGGAGGAATCGGTAAAAGGTTTATAAATAGCTGCCGGCACGTTGCCTATAAATACATGCAGCTTATGTCACTCTGCATCTGCTGCCTCTGGACGCACACTGGCCCACAGCTCCGGAGCCGCTGACAGGGACTCCTCAGAGAGGAGAAGTTGTTGCTGGCTAGAACGGTCTAGAGTCCAGATGCGTCGGGTAACGCAAACGGTTGCAGGGGAGTAACATCCTTTTCACGCAGAGCTGGTGCAACTATGACGGTGGTGCTCATAAAAAGCTGAAAAGCACTTTTAAGTTGATGTTTACAAAGTGCCTCCAGACAGCTCTCGGCTCCCGCATGCGGTCTCTGAGCCGCCCGACTTTTGACAAGAACAAGAAAGTTTGATCATATTACGCCTATACTGGCTCAACTGCACTGGCTTCCTGTGCTCTTAAGATGTGACTTTAAGGTTATACTACTTACGTATAAAATACTACACGGTCTAGCTCCATCCTATCTTGCCGATTGTTTAGTACCATATCGGCATTCAAAGGACTCCGGCTTATTAGTGATTCCTAAAGCCCAAAAAAAGTCTGCGGGCTATAGAGCGTTTTCCGTTCGGGCTCCAGTACTCTGGAATGCCCTCCCGGTAACAGTTCGAGATGCTACCTCAGTAGAAACATTTAAGTCTCACCTTAAAACTCATTTGTATACTCTAGCCTTTAAATATAACTCCTTTTTAGACCAGTTGATCTGCCGCTTCTTTTCTTTTTCTCCTCCGTCACCCTCTCCCTTGTGGAAGGGGTCCTGTCCGATGGCCATGGATGAAGTACTGGCTGTTCAGAGTCGGGACCCAGCATGGACCGCTCGCCTGTGTATCGGTTGGGGACATCTCTTCGATGCTGATCCGACTCCGCTTGGGATGGTTTCTTGTGGACGGGACTCTCGCTGCTGTCTTGGATCCGCTTTGAACTGAACTCTCGCGGCTGTGTTGGAGCCACTATGGATTGAACTTTCACAGTATCATGTTAGACCCGCTCGACATCCATTGCTTTCGGTTCCCTAGAGGGGGGGATTGCCTACATATGAGGTCTTCTCCCAGGTTCTCATAGTCACTGGCGTCCCACTGGATACTTGCCCACTGGGTGTGAGTTTTCCTTGCCCTTATGTGGGTTCTTCCGAGGATGTCGTAGTACAGTCCTTTGAGACATTTGTGATTTAGGGCTATATAAATAAACATTGGTTGATTGATTGATGTTGAAGAAGGAGAAACGGGGCTTAGGCTAAATAATTTTTCGTTTAAGGGGTTATCCGGCTTAGTTTGTTCAACTCCGTTCATTCAAACCCCCGCTGTCTCCCGTTTCCTCTGGTGTGCCCCAGGGCTCTGTCCTTGGTCCCCTGCTTTTTGTCATCTACGTTCTTCCCCTCGGCAATATTTTCCCTGAATCTCAAACACATTTTCACTGTTCTGCGGATGCCAGCCTGTTCTACGTCTCAACCAAACCAACTGCTTCTTTTCCTCCTTCCTTTCCTTACAGACTGCCTCAGTCCACTCCAACTGCGGTTCTGCTACTACATTATTCCTCTCTCCGACAGGAAAACAAAAAAAGACGTACTTAAGTCCAATATTCTTTTGGGAAATATCTTTAGCTCGAGTGGCTAAATCCTCCATCATGCATCTTCAAGCTGTTGCTAAGTCTGAACGGTGAAGGGAAGGGAAAAGTCTGATTTAGGATGTTCAAATACAAATAAAAATAGGGCTTAAGGGTGAATATAAAT
The DNA here is from genome assembly GCF_033978795.1 of Nerophis ophidion. Lineage (NCBI taxonomy): Eukaryota > Metazoa > Chordata > Actinopteri > Syngnathiformes > Syngnathidae > Nerophis > Nerophis ophidion. The sequence goes on along the minus strand of NC_084613.1, from coordinate 10,065,675 downwards.
GTAAATGTTTCATCACTGTCACATTTCAACTAAAAACTAAGCCATCGTTCACATTAGTCAATAGATTTGGTTCGTTTGTCAATATCCCAACCCGTCAGTTTTTCTTGCTAAAAAAATTTAACAATGTAGAACAAATAAAATGCAACTAAACCAACAATCAACAGCAGAACAAAATAAATTACAATTCTAGCCATAATTTGCATTTTTAACTCACTTTTTATGTCTCCTACTACCTTATTCCTCTCTCCTACGGTGTCCATTGTAATGAATTAGCAAACAACTAGTCAGCAGTAACAAAAAATGTCGTGGAGGTTGCCCTCCCGTGGGTCCTCCGGACCACCAAGCATTGATACGAAAACCCTGGTTCCAGTATACAACACATTATAAGGCCCACTTGGGCCATCTACGCACCTGTCGCTGACTTCGAGGCCGGTCCCAGCACACCCTGCCTTGCTGCAGGCCCGCAGGCCACACCCCCCCTCCACATTCTTTAGCTTAAGTTGCTAAATCCTCAACCATGCGTCTCCAAGTTGTTGTTAACTCTGAACAATTAAGGGTAGGGCAGAGTCTGATTTAGGAGGTTCAAATACAAATTAAAGCTACAAGCAGTGATGGACGGGACCGACTTTTGCTGGTGTTTCCTACATTTACCCGTTCAACATATCTTTACCTGCACTTTACCTACCTTCCCTGCATCCTGGGGTCACACTGGTGCTTCTTTCTGTCACCCATACACAGTGGTGCTTTCTGCCATCACCCAGACAACATATCTTTACCTGCACATTACCTACCTTCTCTGTAACCTGGAGTCAAACTGGTGCCTCCTTCTATCACCCAGTCAACATATCTTTACCCGCACAGTACCTACCTTCTCTGCATTGTGTGGTCACGCTGGTGCTTCCTGCTTTTAAGCGGCCATCTTGAAGCGGCAGCAGCGCAGCAGCTTTGAAGGCTCTTAAAATCAAAACCGGAGCAGTTATTAAAACTCTTTTTTCAACTTTTAATAAGAAGGGTTCAATCCCTCTCCTGTGCGAGTTTGAAGCCGACACAACAAACGCGTTCAGAGGAGATAATGTATGAAAAAAGGTGACGGGTTTTTACAAAACTTTTGTTTTGAAGGGGTAATTGCCAACTTCCTGTTGATTTTTGCTGAAGGATGTAAATGAATGAAATGTAGGTCTAAGTGAGACCTACATAGAGCTTCTTGTTTCATGTCTCTACAACATTCCTACCGGAAGTTACAATAAGTTTTGTCTGTGTTTTCTTCCAATGAGCAGTTTTGTCTGTGTTTTATTCCTAGGGGGCGCTAGAGCGCAATTTTGAGTTATTATTATTTTTTTTTTTTATTAGATTGCAATTTTCGCCAGTCCTGATGTGTGTGTCCAGTTTGGTGAGTTTTGAAGCATTTTAAGGGGGGTCAAATTACAGCTCAAAGAGGCAAAAATGACATTTTTTAGGAAACGTTTGTTTTGAAGGGGTTTTTGCCAACTTCCTGTTGATTTTTGCTGAAGGTCTGTGTATGAAATCTAGGTCTAAGTCAGACTTACATAGAGGTTTTTGTTTCATGTCTCTATGACATTCCTAACGGAAGTTACAAACAGTTTTGTCTGGGTTTTTTCCTAGGGGGCGCTAGAGCACAATTTTGATTTTTTTTTTTTATTAGATTGCAAATTTCGCGTGTCCTGATGTGTGTGTAAAATTTGGTGAGTTTTGAAGCATTTTAAGGGGGTCAAATTACAGCTCAAAGAGGCAAAAATGACATTTTTTTAGGAAACTTTTGTTTTGAAGGGGTTTTTGCCAACTTCCTGTTGATTTTTGCTGAAGGTCAGTGAATGAAATCTAGGTCTAAGTCAGACCTACATAGAGGTTTTTGTTTCATGTCTCTATGACATTCATAACGGAAGTTACAAGCAGTTTTGTCTGTGTTTTTTCCTAGGGGGCGCTAGAGCGCAATTTTGAGTATTTTTTTTATTTTTTTTATTAGATCGCAATTTTCGCCAGTCCTGATGTGTGTGTAAAATTTGGTGAGTTTTGAAGCATGTTAAGAGGGGCAAATTACAGCTCAAAGAGGCCAAAATTACATTTTTTTAGGAAACTTTTGTTTTGAAGGGGTTTTTGCCAACTTCCTGTTGATTTTTGCTGAAGGTCAGTGTATGAAATCTAGGTCTAAGTCAGACTTACATAGAGGTTTTTGTTTCATGTCTCTATGACATTCTTAACGGAAGTTACAAGCAGTTTTGTCTGTGTTTTTTCCTAGGGGGCGCTAGAGCGCAATTTTGAGTATTTTTTTCTTTTTTTTATTAGATCGCAATTTTCGCCAGTCCTGATGTGTGTGTAAAATTTGGTGAGTTTTGAAGCATGTTAAGGGGGTCAAATTACAGCTCAAAGAGGCAAAAATGACATTTTTTTTAGGAAACTTTTGTTTTGAAGGGGTTTTTGCCAACTTCCTGTTGATTTTTGCTGAAGGTCAGTGTGTGAAATCTAGGTCTAAGTCAGACTTACATAGAGGTTTTTGTTTCATGTCTCTATGACATTCCTAACGGAAGTTACAAGCAGTTTTGTCTGGGTTTTTTCCTAGGGGGCGCTAGAGCACAATTTTGAGTTTTTTTTTTTTTTTATTAGATTGCAATTTTCGCCAGTCCTGATGTGTGTGTAAAATTTGGTGAGTTTTGAAGCATGTTAAGGGGGGCAAATTACAGCTCAAAGAGGCAAAAATGACATTTTTTAGAAAACTTTTGTTTTGAAGGGGTTTTTGCCAACTTCCTTTTGATTTTTGCTGAAGGTCAGTGTATGAAATCTAGGTCCAAGCCAGACTTACATAGAGGTTTTTGTTTCATGTCTCTACGACATTCCTAACGGAAGTTACAAGCAGTTTTGTCCGTGTTTTTTCCTAGGGGGCGCTAGAGCACAATTTTGATTTTTTTTTTTTTTTTATTAGATTGCAATTTTCGCCAGTCCTGATGTGTGTGTAAAATTTGGTGAGTTCTGAAGCATTTTAAGTGGGTCAAATTACAGCTCAAAGAGGCAAAAATGACATTTTTTTAGGAAACTTTTGTTTTGAAGGGGTTTTTGCCAACTTCCTTGAGATGGTTTCCTGTGGACGGGACTCTCACTGCTGTCTTGGAGCCACTATGGATTGAACTTTCACAGTATCATGTTAGACCCGCTCGACATCCATTGCTTTCGGTCCCCTAGAGGGGGGGGGGGGTTGCCCACATCTGAGGTCCTCTCCAAGGTTTCTCATAGTCAGCATTGTCACTGACGTCCCACTGAATGTGAATTCTCCCTGCCCACTGGGTGTGAGTTTTCCTTGCCCTTTTGTGGGTTCTTCCGAGGATGTTGTAGTCGTAATGATTTGTGCAGTCCTTTGAGACATTTGTGATTTGGGGCTATATAAATAAACATTGATTGATTGATTTTTGCTGAAGGTCAGTGAATGAAATCTAGGTCTAAGCCAGACTTACATAGAGGTTTTTGTTTCATGTCTCTACGACATTCCTAACGGAAGTTACAAGCAGTTTTGTCCGTGTTTTTTCCTAGGGGGCGCTAGAGCACAATTTTGATTTTTTTTTTTTTTATTAGATTGCAATTTTCGCCAGTCCTGATGTGTGTGTAAAATTTGGTGAGTTCTGAAGCATTTTAAGGGGGTCAAATTAAAGCTCAAAGAGGCGGGGGTATAATAATAATAATAAAACCTTAGAAATACAATAGGGTCCTCTGTCCCATAGGGACATTCGGTCTCTAATAAAAAATAGGTCTTAAAACGACACTATCATGGGTGGGGATGAAATATGGGACTTAAACGGCAGAACATTATAAAAACAACAAACCTTTTTTAGTCGAGTAAGTTTTTCAAAATGTTGAATTAGACAGAAATAATGCCTCAAGGAGCACGGGACGGTAAATAGTCCAGGCAGCATAGTAAAAAAAACAAACAAAAAAACAGTTCTAAGGCTAATTTTCTCTCATATTAAAGGTTTTTTTATTCTTACCTTCCTGTGAGAAATCAAAGTTTTACTGCACTTTTCCAAAATCCCCGGCCCTATAAAGGTCTTCTCTTTAAAGAAAAAGATAAATTGTGACGTTAACAGGAGAGGATCATTCTCCGAGTTCATCTCCTCCCTCTGGCAGAACCTCCTTAACCAACACCTAGTAGCTTTTTTTTTTAATAGTCCGTGTTAAGTACAATTATGTGAAGTCAAAATATGCACCTCTGATCAATCATCAATCAATGTTTATTTATATAGCCCCAAATCACAAATGTCTCAAAGGACTGCACAAATCATTACGACTACAACATCCTCGGAAGAACCCACAAAAGGGCAAGGAAAACTCACACCCAGTGGTCAGGGAGAATTCACATCCAGTGGGACGCCAGTGACAATGCTGACTATGAGAAACCTTGGAGAGGACCTCAGATGTGGGCAACCCCCCCTCTCTAGGGGACCGAAAGCAATGGATGTCGAGCGGGTCTAACACGATACTGTGAAAGTTCAATCCATAGTGGCTCCAACACAGCCGCGAGAGTTCAGTTCAAGCGGATCCAAGACAGCAGCGAGAGTCCCGTCCACAGGAAACCATCTCAAGCGGATCAGCAGCGTAGAGATGTCCCCAACCGATACAGGCGAGCGGTCCATCCTGGGTCCCGACGAGCGGTCCATCCTGGGTCTCGACTCTGGACAGCCAGTACTTCATCCATGGTCATCGGAACGGACCCCCTCCACAAGGGGGGGGGGACATAGGAGAAAGAAAAGAAGCGGCAGATCAACTGGTCTAAAAAGGAGGTCTATTTAAAGGCTAGAGTATACAGATGAGTTTTAAGGTGAGACTTAAATGCTTCTACTGAGGTAGCATCTCGAACTGTTACCGGGAGGGCATTCCAGAGTACTGGAGCCCGAACGGAAAACGCTCTATAGCCCGCAGACTTTTTTTGGGCTCTAGGAATCACTATGTGGTGCCTGTGCTGTTATTTTGGTATTAAACCACATAAAACACCATATATTCAATTGAATAGACTGCAAAGACAAGATATTTAACGTTCCAACTGAGAAATTTGCTTTTTTTTTGCAAATAATCATGAATTTAGAATTTAATGGCAGCAACACATTGCAAAAAATGCATTTTTACCACTGTGTTACATGGCCTTTCCTTTTAACAACACTCAGTAAAGGTTTGGGAACTGAGGAGACACATTTTTCAAGTGGAATTCTTTCCCATTCTTGCTTGAAGTTCAGCTTAAATTGTTCAACAGTCTCCATTCTCATATTTTAGGGTTCACGTTTTCAACGGGAGACAGGTCTGGACTACAGGCAGGCCAGTCTAGTACCCTCGCTCTTTTACTACGAAGCCACACTGTTGTAAGACGTGGCTTGGCATTGTCTTGCTGAAATAAGCAGGGGCGTCCATGATAACGTTGCTTGGATGGCAACATATGTTGCTCCAAAACCTGTATGTACCTTTCAGCATTAATGGTGCCTCCACAGACGTGTAAGTTACCCATGCCTTGGGCACTAATGCATCCCCATACCATCACAGCTGCTGGCTTTTACACTTTGCACCTAGAACAATCCAGATTGGTCTTCTCCTCTTTGGTCCGGAGGACATGACGTCCACAGTTTCCAAAAACAATTTTGAAATGTGGACTGGTCAGACCACAGAACACTTTCCACTTTGCATCAGACCATCTTAGATGAGTTTGAGCCTTTCTGGGTGTTGTTGATAAATGGCTGTGGCTTTGCATGGTAGAGTTTTAACTTGCACTTAAAGATGTAGCGACCAACTGCGGTTACTGACAGTGGTTTTCCTGAGCCCACGTGGTGATATCCTTTACACTCTGATGTCGGTTTTTGATGCAGTTCCACCTGAGGGATCCAAGGTCCCTAATATCGTGGCTTACATGCAGTGATTTCTCCAGATTCTCTGAGCCTTTTGATGATATTCCTTGCAATAGCTGGTTGAGAAATGTTGTTCTTAAACGATTTCCTCAGGCAATTGTTGACAAAGTGGTGACCCTCGCCCCGTTCCTTGTTTGTCATGGAAGCTGCTTCTACACCCAATCACGGCACCCACCTGTTCCCAATTAGCCCGTTCACCTGTGGGATGTTCCAAATAAGTGTTTGATGAGAAATCCTCATTCATTCTTAAAAAATATTAGACCTCAGAAAATTAGGAATGGATTTAAAATCGGAATAAAATAACAACCGCAATTTGAATGCTAATAATAACATTTGGAGCACCCCAAGTTACACTACATTGTGTTGCTTTAGCCAGGAAGTAGTCTTTGCCATCAAGTTATATGAGCCATTTTTGAGTCCTTAAAAGTTTTTAAGCTGTATTATTGTTGGTTGATTATGTAGTTTTGACTACCAAATTTGGAGGTGTTGAAATTGCCATGTAAAATTGTTTATGCTAAAAAACGTTGCAGGTGTTGAAATTGCTATGTAAAATTGTTTATGCTAAAAAAAAAACGTTTTTTTCGGAAAATCGGAATAATTAAGAACCGCAATTTGGATGCAAATCGAATGCAAATTGGAGGTGTAGAAATTGCCATGAAAAATTGTTAATGCTATAAAAAATTTGGGGGAAGATCGTAATAATTAAGAACCGCTATTTGGATGCAAATTTAATGCAAATTGGAGGTGTTGAAATTGCCATGAAAAATTGTTTATGCTAAAAAAAATTGTAGGTGTTGAAATTGCCATGAAAAATTGTTAATGCTATAAAAAAATTTGGGGGGAAGATCGTAATAATTAAGAACCGCTATTTGGATGCAAATGTAATGAAAATTGGAGGTGTTGAAATTGCCATGAAAAATGGTTTATGCTAAAAAAAAAATATTTCGGAAAATCTGAATAATTAAGAACCGCAATTAGGTTGCACATCGATTGCAAATTGGAGGTGTTGAAATTGCCATGAAAAATTGTTTATGCTAAAAAAAATTGTAGGTGTTGAAATTGCCATGAAAAATTGTTAATGCTATAAAAAAATTTTGGGGGAAGATCGTAATAATTAAGAACCGCTATTTGGATGCAAATTTAATGAAAATTGGAGGTGTTGAAATTGCCATGAAAAATTGTTTATGCTAAAAAAAATTGTAGGTGTTGAAATTGCCATGAAAAATTGTTAATGCTATAAAAAAATTTGGGGGGAAGATCGTAATAATTAAGAACCGCTATTTGGATGCAAATGTAATGAAAATTGGAGGTGTTGAAATTGCCATGAAAAATTGTTTATGCTAAAAAAAAAATATTTCGGAAAATCTGAATAATTAAGAACCGCAATTAGGTTGCACATCGATTGCAAATTGGAGGTGTTGAAATTGCCATGAAAAATTCTTTATGCTAAAAAAAAATTGTAGGTGTTGAAATCGCCATGAAAAATTGTTTATGCTAAAAAAAAATATTTTGGAAAATCGGAATTATTAAGAAACGCAATTTGATCCAAATCGAAGGCAAATTGGAGGTGTTGAAATTGCCATGAAAAATTATTTACGTTAAAAAAAAAAAATTGGGGAAAATCGGAATAATTAAGAACCGCAATTTGGTTGCAAATGGAATGCAAATTGGAGGTGTTGAAATTGCCATGAAAAATTCTTTATGCTAAAAAAAATTGTAGGTGTTGAAATCGCCATGTAAAATTGTTTATGCTAAAAAAAAAAATATTTCGGAAAATCGGAATAATTAAGAACCGCAATTTGGTTGCAAATGGAATGCGAATCGGAGGTGTTGAAATTGCCATGTAAAATTGTTTATGCTAAAAAAAAAAATATTTCGGAAAATCGGAATAATTAAGAACCGCAATTTGGTTGCAAATGGAATGCGAATCGGAGGTGTTGAAATTGCCATGTAAAATTGTTTATGCTAAAAAAATATGTATTTTGGAAAATCGGAATAATTAAGAACCGCAATTTGGTTGCAAATCGAATGCAAATTGGAGGTGTTGAAATTGCCATGAAAAATTGTTTATGCTAAAAAAAATTGCAGGTGGTGAAATTGCCATGTAAAATTGTTTATGCTAAAAAAAAATATTTTGGAAAATCGGAATAATTAAGAACCGCAATTTGGATGCAAATCGAATGCAAATTGGAGGTGTTAAAATTGCCATGAAAAATTGTTTATGCTAAAAAAAAATATTTTGGAAAATCGGAATAATTAAGAACCGCAATTAGGTTGCACATCGATTGCAAATTGGAGGTGTTGAAATTGCCATGAAAAATTCTTTATGCTAAAAAAAAATTGTAGGTGTTGAAATCGCCATGAAAAATTGTTTATGCTAAAAAAAAATATTTTGGAAAATCGGAATTATTAAGAAACGCAATTTGATCCAAATCGAAGGCAAATTGGAGGTGTTGAAATTGCCATGAAAAATTATTTACGTTAAAAAAAAAAAATTGGGGAAAATCGGAATAATTAAGAACCGCAATTTGGTTGCAAATGGAATGCAAATTGGAGGTGTTGAAATTGCCATGAAAAATTGTTTATGCTAAAAACAAAATATTTCGGAAAATCTGAATAATTAAGAACCGCAATTTGGTTGCACATCGATTGCAAATTGGAGGTGTTGAAATTGCCATGAAAAATTCTTTATGCTAAAAAAAATTGTAGGTGTTGAAATCGCCATGTAAAATTGTTTATGCTAAAAAAAAAAATATTTCGGAAAATCGGAATAATTAAGAACCGCAATTTGGTTGCAAATGGAATGCGAATCGGAGGTGTTGAAATTGCCATGTAAAATTGTTTATGCTAAAAAAATATGTATTTTGGAAAATCGGAATAATTAAGAACCGCAATTTGGTTGCAAATCGAATGCAAATTGGAGGTGTTGAAATTGCCATGAAAAATTGTTTATGCTAAAAAAATTTGCAGGTGGTGAAATTGCCATGTAAAATTGTTTATGCTAAAAAAAAATATTTTGGAAAATCGGAATAATTAAGAACCGCAATTTGGATGCAAATCGAATGCAAATTGGAGGTGTTAAAATTGCCATGAAAAATTGTTTATGCTAAAAAAAAATATTTTGGAAAATCGGAATAATTAAGAACCGCAATTAGGTTGCACATCGATTGCAAATTGGAGGTGTTGAAATTGCCATGAAAAATTCTTTATGCTAAAAAAAAATTGTAGGTGTTGAAATCGCCATGAAAAATTGTTTATGCTAAAAAAAAATATTTTGGAAAATCGGAATTATTAAGAAACGCAATTTGATCCAAATCGAAGGCAAATTGGAGGTTTTGAAATTGCCATGAAAAATTCTTTATGCTAAAAAAAAATTGTAGGTGTTGAAATCGCCATGAAAAATTGTTTATGCTAAAAAAAAATATTTTGGAAAATCGGAATTATTAAGAAACGCAATTTGATCCAAATCGAAGGCAAATTGGAGGTGTTGAAATTGCCATGAAAAATTATTTACGTTAAAAAAAAAAAATTGGGGAAAATCGGAATAATTAAGAACCGCAATTTGGTTGCAAATGGAATACAAATTGGAGGTGTTGAAATTGCCATGAAAAATTGTTTATGCTAAAAACAAAATATTTCGGAAAATCTGAATAATTAAGAACCGCAATTTGGTTGCACATCGATTGCAAATTGGAGGTGTTGAAATTGCCATGAAAAATTCTTTATGCTAAAAAAAATTGTAGGTGTTGAAATCGCCATGTAAAATTGTTTATGCTAAAAAAAAAAATATTTCGGAAAATCGGAATAATTAAGAACCGCAATTTGGTTGCAAATGGAATGCGAATCGGAGGTGTTGAAATTGCCATGAAAAATTCTTTATGCTAAAAAAAATTGTAGGTGTTGAAATCGCCATGTAAAATTGTTTATGCTAAAAAAATATGTATTTTGGAAAATCGGAATAATTAAGAACCGCAATTTGGTTGCAAATCGAATGCAAATTGGAGGTGTTGAAATTGCCATGAAAAATTGTTTATGCTAAAAAAATTTGCAGGTGGTGAAATTGCCATGTAAAATTGTTTATGCTAAAAAAAAATATTTTGGAAAATCGGAATAATTAAGAACCGCAATTTGGATGCAAATCGAATGCAAATTGGAGGTGTTAAAATTGCCATGAAAAATTGTTTATGCTAAAAAAAAATATTTTGGAAAATCGGAATAATTAAGAACCGCAATTAGGTTGCACATCGATTGCAAATTGGAGGTGTTGAAATTGCCATGAAAAATTCTTTATGCTAAAAAAAAATTGTAGGTGTTGAAATCGCCATGAAAAATTGTTTATGCTAAAAAAAAATATTTTGGAAAATCGGAATTATTAAGAAACGCAATTTGATCCAAATCGAAGGCAAATTGGAGGTGTTGAAATTGCCATGAAAAATTATTTACGTTAAAAAAAAAAAATTGGGGAAAATCGGAATAATTAAGAACCGCAATTTGGTTGCAAATGGAATGCAAATTGGAGGTGTTGAAATTGCCATGAAAAATTGTTTATGCTAAAAACAAAATATTTCCGAAAATCTGAATAATTAAGAACCGCAATTTGGTTGCACATCGATTGCAAATTGGAGGTGTTGAAATTGCCATGAAAAATTCTTTATGCTAAAAAAAATTGTAGGTGTTGAAATCGCCATGTAAAATTGTTTATGCTAAAAAAAAAAATATTTCGGAAAATCGGAATAATTAAGAACCGCAATTTGGTTGCAAATGGAATGCGAATCGGAGGTGTTGAAATTGCCATGAAAAATTGTTTATGCTAAAAAAATTTGCAGGTGCTGAAATTGCCATGTAAAATTGTTTATGCTAAAAAAATATATATTTTGGAAAATCGGAATAATTAAGAACCGCAATTTGGTTGCAAATCGAATGCAAATTGGAGGTGTTGAAATTGCCATGAAAAATTGTTTATGCTAAAAAAAATTGTAGGTGTTGAAATTGCCATGAAAAATTGTTAATGCTATAAAAAAATTTGGGGGGAAGATCGTAATAATTAAGAACCGCTATTTGGATGCAAATGTAATGAAAATTGGAGGTGTTGAAATTGCCATGAAAAATGGTTTATGCTAAAAAAAAAATATTTCGGAAAATCTGAATAATTAAGAACCGCAATTAGGTTGCACATCGATTGCAAATTGGAGGTGTTGAAATTGCCATGAAAAATTCTTTATGCTAAAAAAAAATTGTAGGTGTTGAAATCGCCATGAAAAATTGTTTATGCTAAAAAAAAATATTTCGGAAAATCGGAATAATTAAGAACCGCAATTTGGTTGCAAATGGAATGCGAATCGGAGGTGTTGAAATTGCCATGTAAAATTGTTTATGCTAAAAAAATATGTATTTTGGAAAATCGGAATAATTAAGAACCGCAATTTGGTTGCAAATCGAATGCAAATTGGAGGTGTTGAAATTGCCATGAAAAATTGTTTATGCTAAAAAAATTTGCAGGTGGTGAAATTGCCATGTAAAATTGTTTATGCTAAAAAAAAATATTTTGGAAAATCGGAATAATTAAGAACCGCAATTTGGATGCAAATCGAATGCAAATTGGAGGTGTTAAAATTGCCATGAAAAATTGTTTATGCTAAAAAAAAATATTTTGGAAAATCGGAATAATTAAGAACCGCAATTAGGTTGCACATCGATTGCAAATTGGAGGTGTTGAAATTGCCATGAAAAATTCTTTATGCTAAAAAAAAATTGTAGGTGTTGAAATCGCCATGAAAAATTGTTTATGCTAAAAAAAAATATTTTGGAAAATCGGAATTATTAAGAAACGCAATTTGATCCAAATCGAAGGCAAATTGGAGGTTTTGAAATTGCCATGAAAAATTCTTTATGCTAAAAAAAAATTGTAGGTGTTGAAATCGCCATGAAAAATTGTTTATGCTAAAAAAAAATATTTTGGAAAATCGGAATTATTAAGAAACGCAATTTGATCCAAATCGAAGGCAAATTGGAGGTGTTGAAATTGCCATGAAAAATTATTTACGTTAAAAAAAAAAATTGGGGAAAATCGGAATAATTAAGAACCGCAATTTGGTTGCAAATGGAATGCAAATTGGAGGTGTTGAAATTGCCATGAAAAATTCTTTATGCTAAAAAAAATTGTAGGTGTTGAAATCGCCATGTAAAATTGTTTATGCTAAAAAAAAAAATATTTCGGAAAATCGGAATAATTAAGAACCGCAATTTGGTTGCAAATGGAATGCGAATCGGAGGTGTTGAAATTGCCATGTAAAATTGTTTATGCTAAAAAAATATGTATTTTGGAAAATCGGAATAATTAAGAACCGCAATTTGGTTGCAAATCGAATGCAAATTGGAGGTGTTGAAATTGCCATGAAAAATTGTTTATGCTAAAAAAAATTGCAGGTGGTGAAATTGCCATGTAAAATTGTTTATGCTAAAAAAAAATATTTTGGAAAATCGGAATAATTAAGAACCGCAATTTGGATGCAAATCGAATGCAAATTGGAGGTGTTAAAATTGCCATGAAAAATTGTTTATGCTAAAAAAAAATATTTTGGAAAATCGGAATAATTAAGAACCGCAATTAGGTTGCACATCGATTGCAAATTGGAGGTGTTGAAATTGCCATGAAAAATTCTTTATGCTAAAAAAAAATTGTAGGTGTTGAAATCGCCATGAAAAATTGTTTATGCTAAAAAAAAATATTTTGGAAAATCGGAATTATTAAGAAACGCAATTTGATCCAAATCGAAGGCAAATTGGAGGTGTTGAAATTGCCATGAAAAATTATTTACGTTAAAAAAAAAAAATTGGGGAAAATCGGAATAATTAAGAACCGCAATTTGGTTGCAAATGGAATGCAAATTGGAGGTGTTGAAATTGCCATGAAAAATTGTTTATGCTAAAAACAAAATATTTCGGAAAATCTGAATAATTAAGAACCGCAATTTGGTTGCACATCGATTGCAAATTGGAGGTGTTGAAATTGCCATGAAAAATTCTTTATGCTAAAAAAAATTGTAGGTGTTGAAATCGCCATGTAAAATTGTTTATGCTAAAAAAAAAAATATTTCGGAAAATCGGAATAATTAAGAACCGCAATTTGGTTGCAAATGGAATGCGAATCGGAGGTGTTGAAATTGCCATGTAAAATTGTTTATGCTAAAAAAATATGTATTTTGGAAAATCGGAATAATTAAGAACCGCAATTTGGTTGCAAATCGAATGCAAATTGGAGGTGTTGAAATTGCCATGAAAAATTGTTTATGCTAAAAAAATTTGCAGGTGGTGAAATTGCCATGTAAAATTGTTTATGCTAAAAAAAAATATTTTGGAAAATCGGAATAATTAAGAACCGCAATTTGGATGCAAATCGAATGCAAATTGGAGGTGTTAAAATTGCCATGAAAAATTGTTTATGCTAAAAAAAAATATTTTGGAAAATCGGAATAATTAAGAACCGCAATTAGGTTGCACATCGATTGCAAATTGGAGGTGTTGAAATTGCCATGAAAAATTCTTTATGCTAAAAAAAAATTGTAGGTGTTGAAATCGCCATGAAAAATTGTTTATGCTAAAAAAAAATATTTTGGAAAATCGGAATTATTAAGAAACGCAATTTGATCCAAATCGAAGGCAAATTGGAGGTTTTGAAATTGCCATGAAAAATTCTTTATGCTAAAAAAAAATTGTAGGTGTTGAAATCGCCATGAAAAATTGTTTATGCTAAAAAAAAATATTTTGGAAAATCGGAATTATTAAGAAACGCAATTTGATCCAAATCGAAGGCAAATTGGAGGTGTTGAAATTGCCATGAAAAATTATTTACGTTAAAAAAAAAAAATTGGGGAAAATCGGAATAATTAAGAACCGCAATTTGGTTGCAAATGGAATACAAATTGGAGGTGTTGAAATTGCCATGAAAAATTGTTTATGCTAAAAACAAAATATTTCGGAAAATCTGAATAATTAAGAACCGCAATTTGGTTGCACATCGATTGCAAATTGGAGGTGTTGAAATTGCCATGAAAAATTCTTTATGCTAAAAAAAATTGTAGGTGTTGAAATCGCCATGTAAAATTGTTTATGCTAAAAAAAAAAATATTTCGGAAAATCGGAATAATTAAGAACCGCAATTTGGTTGCAAATGGAATGCGAATCGGAGGTGTTGAAATTGCCATGAAAAATTCTTTATGCTAAAAAAAATTGTAGGTGTTGAAATCGCCATGTAAAATTGTTTATGCTAAAAAAATATGTATTTTGGAAAATCGGAATAATTAAGAACCGCAATTTGGTTGCAAATCGAATGCAAATTGGAGGTGTTGAAATTGCCATGAAAAATTGTTTATGCTAAAAAAATTTGCAGGTGGTGAAATTGCCATGTAAAATTGTTTATGCTAAAAAAAAATATTTTGGAAAATCGGAATAATTAAGAACCGCAATTTGGATGCAAATCGAATGCAAATTGGAGGTGTTAAAATTGCCATGAAAAATTGTTTATGCTAAAAAAAAATATTTTGGAAAATCGGAATAATTAAGAACCGCAATTAGGTTGCACATCGATTGCAAATTGGAGGTGTTGAAATTGCCATGAAAAATTCTTTATGCTAAAAAAAAATTGTAGGTGTTGAAATCGCCATGAAAAATTGTTTATGCTAAAAAAAAATATTTTGGAAAATCGGAATTATTAAGAAACGCAATTTGATCCAAATCGAAGGCAAATTGGAGGTGTTGAAATTGCCATGAAAAATTATTTACGTTAAAAAAAAAAAATTGGGGAAAATCGGAATAATTAAGAACCGCAATTTGGTTGCAAATGGAATGCAAATTGGAGGTGTTGAAATTGCCATGAAAAATTGTTTATGCTAAAAACAAAATATTTCCGAAAATCTGAATAATTAAGAACCGCAATTTGGTTGCACATCGATTGCAAATTGGAGGTGTTGAAATTGCCATGAAAAATTCTTTATGCTAAAAAAAATTGTAGGTGTTGAAATCGCCATGTAAAATTGTTTATGCTAAAAAAAAAAATATTTCGGAAAATCGGAATAATTAAGAACCGCAATTTGGTTGCAAATGGAATGCGAATCGGAGGTGTTGAAATTGCCATGAAAAATTGTTTATGCTAAAAAAATTTGCAGGTGCTGAAATTGCCATGTAAAATTGTTTATGCTAAAAAAATATATATTTTGGAAAATCGGAATAATTAAGAACCGCAATTTGGTTGCAAATCGAATGCAAATTGGAGGTGTTGAAATTGCCATGAAAAATTGTTTATGCTAAAAAAAATTGTAGGTGTTGAAATTGCCATGAAAAATTGTTAATGCTATAAAAAAATTTGGGGGGAAGATCGTAATAATTAAGAACCGCTATTTGGATGCAAATGTAATGAAAATTGGAGGTGTTGAAATTGCCATGAAAAATGGTTTATGCTAAAAAAAAAATATTTCGGAAAATCTGAATAATTAAGAACCGCAATTAGGTTGCACATCGATTGCAAATTGGAGGTGTTGAAATTGCCATGAAAAATTGTTTATGCTAAAAAAAATTGTAGGTGTTGAAATTGCCATGAAAAATTGTTAATGCTATAAAAAAATTTTGGGGGAAGATCGTAATAATTAAGAACCGCTATTTGGATGCAAATTTAATGAAAATTGGAGGTGTTGAAATTGCCATGAAAAATTGTTTATGCTAAAAAAAATTGTAGGTGTTGAAATTGCCATGAAAAATTGTTAATGCTATAAAAAAATTTGGGGGGAAGATCGTAATAATTAAGAACCGCTATTTGGATGCAAATGTAATGAAAATTGGAGGTGTTGAAATTGCCATGAAAAATTGTTTATGCTAAAAAAAAAATATTTCGGAAAATCTGAATAATTAAGAACCGCAATTAGGTTGCACATCGATTGCAAATTGGAGGTGTTGAAATTGCCATGAAAAATTCTTTATGCTAAAAAAAAATTGTAGGTGTTGAAATCGCCATGAAAAATTGTTTATGCTAAAAAAAAATATTTTGGAAAATCGGAATTATTAAGAAACGCAATTTGGTTGCAAATGGAATGCGAATCGGAGGTGTTGAAATTGCCATGAAAAATTCTTTATGCTAAAAAAAATTGTAGGTGTTGAAATCGCCATGTAAAATTGTTTATGCTAAAAAAATATGTATTTTGGAAAATCGGAATAATTAAGAACCGCAATTTGGTTGCAAATCGAATGCAAATTGGAGGTGTTGAAATTGCCATGAAAAATTGTTTATGCTAAAAAAATTTGCAGGTGGTGAAATTGCCATGTAAAATTGTTTATGCTAAAAAAAAATATTTTGGAAAATCGGAATAATTAAGAACCGCAATTTGGATGCAAATCGAATGCAAATTGGAGGTGTTAAAATTGCCATGAAAAATTGTTTATGCTAAAAAAAAATATTTTGGAAAATCGGAATAATTAAGAACCGCAATTAGGTTGCACATCGATTGCAAATTGGAGGTGTTGAAATTGCCATGAAAAATTCTTTATGCTAAAAAAAAATTGTAGGTGTTGAAATCGCCATGAAAAATTGTTTATGCTAAAAAAAAATATTTTGGAAAATCGGAATTATTAAGAAACGCAATTTGATCCAAATCGAAGGCAAATTGGAGGTGTTGAAATTGCCATGAAAAATTATTTACGTTAAAAAAAAAAAATTGGGGAAAATCGGAATAATTAAGAACCGCAATTTGGTTGCAAATGGAATGCAAATTGGAGGTGTTGAAATTGCCATGAAAAATTGTTTATGCTAAAAACAAAATATTTCCGAAAATCAGAATAATTAAGAACCGCAATTTGGTTGCACATCGATTGCAAATTGGAGGTGTTGAAATTGCCATGAAAAATTCTTTATGCTAAAAAAAATTGTAGGTGTTGAAATCGCCATGTAAAATTGTTTATGCTAAAAAAAAAAATATTTCGGAAAATCGGAATAATTAAGAACCGCAATTTGGTTGCAAATGGAATGCGAATCGGAGGTGTTGAAATTGCCATGAAAAATTGTTTATGCTAAAAAAATTTGCAGGTGCTGAAATTGCCATGTAAAATTGTTTATGCTAAAAAAATATATATTTTGGAAAATCGGAATAATTAAGAACCGCAATTTGGTTGCAAATCGAATGCAAATTGGAGGTGTTGAAATTGCCATGAAAAATTGTTTATGCTAAAAAAAATTATAGGTGTTGAAATTGCCATGAAAAATTGTTAATGCTATAAAAAAATTTGGGGGGAAGATCGTAATAATTAAGAACCGCTATTTGGATGCAAATGTAATGAAAATTGGAGGTGTTGAAATTGCCATGAAAAATGGTTTATGCTAAAAAAAAAATATTTCGGAAAATCTGAATAATTAAGAACCGCAATTAGGTTGCACATCGATTGCAAATTGGAGGTGTTGAAATTGCCATGAAAAATTGTTTATGCTAAAAAAAATTGTAGGTGTTGAAATTGCCATGAAAAATTGTTAATGCTATAAAAAAATTTTGGGGGAAGATCGTAATAATTAAGAACCGCTATTTGGATGCAAATTTAATGAAAATTGGAGGTGTTGAAATTGCCATGAAAAATTGTTTATGCTAAAAAAAATTGTAGGTGTTGAAATTGCCATGAAAAATTGTTAATGCTATAAAAAAATTTGGGGGGAAGATCGTAATAATTAAGAACCGCTATTTGGATGCAAATGTAATGAAAATTGGAGGTGTTGAAATTGCCATGAAAAATTGTTTATGCTAAAAAAAAAATATTTCGGAAAATCTGAATAATTAAGAACCGCAATTAGGTTGCACATCGATTGCAAATTGGAGGTGTTGAAATTGCCATGAAAAATTCTTTATGCTAAAAAAAAATTGTAGGTGTTGAAATCGCCATGAAAAATTGTTTATGCTAAAAAAAAATATTTTGGAAAATCGGAATTATTAAGAAACGCAATTTGATCCAAATCGAAGGCAAATTGGAGGTGTTGAAATTGCCATGAAAAATTATTTACGTTAAAAAAAAAAAATTGGGGAAAATCGGAATAATTAAGAACCGCAATTTGGTTGCAAATGGAATGCAAATTGGAGGTGTTGAAATTGCCATGAAAAATTCTTTATGCTAAAAAAAATTGTAGGTGTTGAAATCGCCATGTAAAATTGTTTATGCTAAAAAAAAAAATATTTCGGAAAATCGGAATAATTAAGAACCGCAATTTGGTTGCAAATGGAATGCGAATCGGAGGTGTTGAAATTGCCATGTAAAATTGTTTATGCTAAAAAAATATGTATTTTGGAAAATCGGAATAATTAAGAACCGCAATTTGGTTGCAAATCGAATGCAAATTGGAGGTGTTGAAATTGCCATGAAAAATTGTTTATGCTAAAAAAAATTGCAGGTGGTGAAATTGCCATGTAAAATTGTTTATGCTAAAAAAAAATATTTTGGAAAATCGGAATAATTAAGAACCGCAATTTGGATGCAAATCGAATGCAAAATGGGAGGTGTTAAAATTGCCATGAAAAATTGTTTATGCTAAAAAAAAATATTTTGGAAAATCGGAATAATTAAGAACCGCAATTAGGTTGCACATCGATTGCAAATTGGAGGTGTTGAAATTGCCATGAAAAATTCTTTATGCTAAAAAAAAATTGTAGGTGTTGAAATCGCCATGAAAAATTGTTTATGCTAAAAAAAAATATTTTGGAAAATCGGAATTATTAAGAAACGCAATTTGATCCAAATCGAAGGCAAATTGGAGGTGTTGAAATTGCCATGAAAAATTATTTACGTTAAAAAAAAAAAATTGGGGAAAATCGGAATAATTAAGAACCGCAATTTGGTTGCAAATGGAATGCAAATTGGAGGTGTTGAAATTGCCATGAAAAATTGTTTATGCTAAAAACAAAATATTTCGGAAAATCTGAATAATTAAGAACCGCAATTTGGTTGCACATCGATTGCAAATTGGAGGTGTTGAAATTGCCATGAAAAATTCTTTATGCTAAAAAAAATTGTAGGTGTTGAAATCGCCATGTAAAATTGTTTATGCTAAAAAAAAAAATATTTCGGAAAATCGGAATAATTAAGAACCGCAATTTGGTTGCAAATGGAATGCGAATCGGAGGTGTTGAAATTGCCATGTAAAATTGTTTATGCTAAAAAAATATGTATTTTGGAAAATCGGAATAATTAAGAACCGCAATTTGGTTGCAAATCGAATGCAAATTGGAGGTGTTGAAATTGCCATGAAAAATTGTTTATGCTAAAAAAATTTGCAGGTGGTGAAATTGCCATGTAAAATTGTTTATGCTAAAAAAAAATATTTTGGAAAATCGGAATAATTAAGAACCGCAATTTGGATGCAAATCGAATGCAAATTGGAGGTGTTAAAATTGCCATGAAAAATTGTTTATGCTAAAAAAAAATATTTTGGAAAATCGGAATAATTAAGAACCGCAATTAGGTTGCACATCGATTGCAAATTGGAGGTGTTGAAATTGCCATGAAAAATTCTTTATGCTAAAAAAAAATTGTAGGTGTTGAAATCGCCATGAAAAATTGTTTATGCTAAAAAAAAATATTTTGGAAAATCGGAATTATTAAGAAACGCAATTTGATCCAAATCGAAGGCAAATTGGAGGTTTTGAAATTGCCATGAAAAATTCTTTATGCTAAAAAAAAATTGTAGGTGTTGAAATCGCCATGAAAAATTGTTTATGCTAAAAAAAAATATTTTGGAAAATCGGAATTATTAAGAAACGCAATTTGATCCAAATCGAAGGCAAATTGGAGGTGTTGAAATTGCCATGAAAAATTATTTACGTTAAAAAAAAAAAATTGGGGAAAATCGGAATAATTAAGAACCGCAATTTGGTTGCAAATGGAATACAAATTGGAGGTGTTGAAATTGCCATGAAAAATTGTTTATGCTAAAAACAAAATATTTCGGAAAATCTGAATAATTAAGAACCGCAATTTGGTTGCACATCGATTGCAAATTGGAGGTGTTGAAATTGCCATGAAAAATTCTTTATGCTAAAAAAAATTGTAGGTGTTGAAATCGCCATGTAAAATTGTTTATGCTAAAAAAAAAAATATTTCGGAAAATCGGAATAATTAAGAACCGCAATTTGGTTGCAAATGGAATGCGAATCGGAGGTGTTGAAATTGCCATGAAAAATTCTTTATGCTAAAAAAAATTGTAGGTGTTGAAATCGCCATGTAAAATTGTTTATGCTAAAAAAATATGTATTTTGGAAAATCGGAATAATTAAGAACCGCAATTTGGTTGCAAATCGAATGCAAATTGGAGGTGTTGAAATTGCCATGAAAAATTGTTTATGCTAAAAAAATTTGCAGGTGGTGAAATTGCCATGTAAAATTGTTTATGCTAAAAAAAAATATTTTGGAAAATCGGAATAATTAAGAACCGCAATTTGGATGCAAATCGAATGCAAATTGGAGGTGTTAAAATTGCCATGAAAAATTGTTTATGCTAAAAAAAAATATTTTGGAAAATCGGAATAATTAAGAACCGCAATTAGGTTGCACATCGATTGCAAATTGGAGGTGTTGAAATTGCCATGAAAAATTCTTTATGCTAAAAAAAAATTGTAGGTGTTGAAATCGCCATGAAAAATTGTTTATGCTAAAAAAAAATATTTTGGAAAATCGGAATTATTAAGAAACGCAATTTGATCCAAATCGAAGGCAAATTGGAGGTGTTGAAATTGCCATGAAAAATTATTTACGTTAAAAAAAAAAAATTGGGGAAAATCGGAATAATTAAGAACCGCAATTTGGTTGCAAATGGAATGCAAATTGGAGGTGTTGAAATTGCCATGAAAAATTGTTTATGCTAAAAACAAAATATTTCCGAAAATCTGAATAATTAAGAACCGCAATTTGGTTGCACATCGATTGCAAATTGGAGGTGTTGAAATTGCCATGAAAAATTCTTTATGCTAAAAAAAATTGTAGGTGTTGAAATCGCCATGTAAAATTGTTTATGCTAAAAAAAAAAATATTTCGGAAAATCGGAATAATTAAGAACCGCAATTTGGTTGCAAATGGAATGCGAATCGGAGGTGTTGAAATTGCCATGAAAAATTGTTTATGCTAAAAAAATTTGCAGGTGCTGAAATTGCCATGTAAAATTGTTTATGCTAAAAAAATATATATTTTGGAAAATCGGAATAATTAAGAACCGCAATTTGGTTGCAAATCGAATGCAAATTGGAGGTGTTGAAATTCCCATGAAAAATTGTTTATGCTAAAAAAATTTGCAGGTGGTGAAATTGCCATCTAAAATTGTTTATGCTAAAAAAAAATATTTTGGAAAATCGGAATAATTAAGAACCGCAATTTGGATGCAAATCGAATGCAAATTGGAGGTGTTAAAATTGCCATGAAAAATTGTTTATGCTAAAAAAAAAATATTTTGGGAAATCGGAATAATTAAGAACCGCAATTTGGATGCAAATCGAATGCAAATTGGAGGTGTTAAAATTGCCATCTAAAATTGTTTATGCTAAAAAAAAATATTTTGGAAAATCGGAATAATTAAGAACCGCAATTTGGATGCAAATCGAATGCAAATTGGAGGTGCTAAAATTGCCATGAAAAATTGTTTATGCTAAAAAAAAAATATTTTGGGAAATCGGAATAATTAAGAACCGCAATTTGGTTGCAAATCGAATGCAACTTGGAGGTGTTAAAATTGCCATGAAAAATTGTTCATGCGAAAAAAATTTGCAGGTGTTGAAATCGCCATGAAAAATTGTTTATGCTAAAAAAAATATTTTGGAAAATCGGAATAATTAAGAACCGCAATTTGGTTGCAAATCAAATGCAAATTGGAGGTGTTGAAATTGCCATGAAAATTTGTTTATGCTAAAAAAATTTGCAGGTGTTGAAATCGCCATGTAAAATTGTTTATGCTAAAAAAATATATATTTAGGAAAATCGGAATAATTAAGAACCGTAATTTGGATGTAAATCGAATGCAAATTGGAGGTGTTGAAATTGCCATGAAAAATTGTTTATGCTAAAAAAAAAAAAAATGTTTTGGAAAATCGGAATAATTAAGAACCGCAATTTGGTTGCAAATCGAATGCAAATTGGAGGTGTTGAAATTGCCATAAAAATTTGTTTATGCTAAAAAAAATTGCAGGTGCTGAAACTGCCATGTAAAATTGTTTATGCTAAATAAATATATATTTTGGAAAATCGGAATAATTAAGAACCGCAATGTGGATGCAAATCGAATGCAAATTGGAGGTGTTGAAATTGCCATGAAAAATTGTTTATGCTAAAAAAAATATTTTGGAAAATCGGAATAATTAAGAACCGCAATTTGGTTGCAAATTGAATGCAAATTGGAGGTGTTGAAATTGCCATGAAAAATTGTTTATGCTAAAAAAAAAAAAAAATTCGGAAAATCGGAATAACTGAGAACCGCAATTTGGATGCAAATCGAATGCAAATCGGAGGTGTTGAAATTGCTATGAAAAATTGTTTATGCTACAAAAAAAATATTTTGGAAAATCGGAATAATTAAGAACCGCAATTTGGTTGCAAATCGATTGCAAATTGGAGGTGTTGAAATCGCAATTTCAATGCGAATCGAATTTTTTGGAGCACCCCGAGTTAGACGGCATTGTGTTGTGTTGCTTTAGCCTGGGGACACGTTTACATTTTGATAGTAGGCTAAAATAGACACTTCATGTGTTGTCTTCATTATAACACTTATATAAGACTTTTAAAGTAATTTTGATAGTAGGCTAATATAACTAATATAGACACTTACTTCATGTGTTGTCTTCGTAAGAACACTTATATAAGACTTTTTTAAAGTCAATTTGATAGTAGGCTTATATAGCTAATATAGACACTTCCATCATGTGTTGTCTTCATTATAACACTTATATAAGACTTTTTTAAAGTCATTTTGATACTAGGCTTATATAGACACTTACGTCATGTGTTGTCTTCATTATAACACTTATATAAGACTTTTTTAAAGTAATTTTGATAGTAGGCTAATATAGCTAATATAGACACTTACGTCGTGTGTCTTCATTATAACACTTATATAAGACTTTTAAAGTCATTTTGATAGTAGGCTTATATAGCTAATATAGACACTTCCATCATGTGCTGTCTTCATTATAACACTTATATAAGACTTTTTAAAGTCATTTTGATAGTAGGCTAATATAGACACTTCCATCATGTGTTGTCTTCATTATAACACTTATATAAGACTTTTAAAGTCATTTTGATAGTAGGCTTATATAGCTAATATAGACACTTACATTATGTGTTGTCTTCTTTATAACACTTATATAAGAATTTTAAAGTCATTTTGATAGTAGGCTTGTATAGCTAATATAGACACTTCCATCATGTGCTGTCTTCATTATAACACTTATATAAGACCTTTTTAAATTCATTTTGATAGTAGGCTAATATGGACACTTCCATCATGCGGTGTCTTCATTATGACACTTATATAAGACTTTTAAAGTAATTTTGATAGTAGGCTAATATAGCTAATATAGACACTTCCATCATGTGTTGTCTTCATTATAACACTTATATAGGACTTTTAAAGTCATTTTGATAGTAGGCTAATATAGCTAATATAGACACTTACATTATGTGTTGTCTTCTTTATAACACTTATATAAGAATTTTAAAGTCATTTTGATAGTAGGCTTGTATAGCTAATATAGACACTTCCATCATGTGCTGTCTTCATTATAACACTTATATAAGACCTTTTTAAATTCATTTTGATAGTAGGCTAATATGGACACTTCCATCATGCGGTGTCTTCATTATGACACTTATATAAGACTTTTAAAGTAATTTTGATAGTAGGCTAATATAGCTAATATAGACACTTCCATCATGTGTTGTCTTCATTATGACACTTTTATAAGACTTTTAAAGTAATTTTGATATTAGGCTAATATAGCTACTATGGACACTTACGTCATGTGTGTCTTCATAAGAACACTTATATGAGACTTTTTAAAAGTAATTTTGATAGTAGGCTACTATAGCTAATATAGACACTTCCATCATGTGTTGTCTTCATTATAACACCTATATAAGACTTTTTTAAAGTCATTTTGATAGTAGACTAATATGGCTAATATCGACACTTCCATCATGTGTTGTCTTCATTATGACACTTATATAAGACTTTTAAAGTAATTTTGATATTAGGCTAATATAGCTACTATGGACACTTACGTCATGTGTGTCTTCATAAGAACACTTATATGAGACTTTTTAAAAGTAATTTTGATAGAAGGCTACTATAGCTAATATAGACACTTCCATCATGTGTTGTCTTCATTATAACACTTATATAAGACTTTTTTAAAGTCATTTTGATAGTAGACTAATATGGCTAATATAGACACTTACATCATGTGTTGTCTTCAATATAACACTTATATAAAACTTTTTTAAAGTCATTTTGATAGTAGGCTAATATAGACACTTACTTCATGTGTTGTCTTCTTTATAACACTTATATAAGACTTTTAAAGTCATTTTGATAGTAGGCTAATATAGCTAATATAGACACTTACATCATGCGGTGCCTTCATTATAACACTTATATAAGACTTTTTTCAAGTCATTTTGATAGTAGGCTAATATAGCTACTATAGACACTTACGTCATGTGTGTCTTCATAAGAACACTTATGTAAGTTTTTTTTAAAGTAATTTTGATAGTAGGCTAATATAGACACTTACTTCATGTGTTGTCTTCTTTATAACACTTATATAAGACTTTTAAAGTCATTTTGATAGTAGGCTAATATAGCTACTATAGACACTTACGTCATGTGTGTCTTCATAAGAACACTTATGTAAGTTTTTTTTAAAGTAATTTTGATAGTAGGCTAATATAGACACTTACTTCATGTGTTGTCTTCATTATAACACTTATATAAGACTTTTAAAGTCCTTTTGATAGTAGGCTAATATAGCTAATATGGACACTTACATCATGCGGTGTCTTCTTTATAACACTTATATAAGACTTTTAAAGTAATTTTGATAGTAGGCTATTATGGCAATATAGACACTTACACCATGTGTTGTGTGTCCCCGCATAAACGCTTAAAACCAACTATGACCGCGCTAATCTGCATTTTCTTTCCCGTAGTGTTGGTGTGTTGATGAGTCATGCCGCTACAGACTGTTTTGTGTCCTGGCTGTTTTTCTTCTTCGTTTTCTTCTGTTTCTGCGTGAGAAAATTGACGTCCACCATTCCTCCAGGGAGCGACTGCTTAAATCAGGGGTGTCAAACCCAAATACGGAGTGGGCCAAAATTTAAAACGGAACAAAGCCGCGGGCCAAGGTTGAACAAATTAACCTTTTAATAGGGACCCAAACAAGTTTTGCATTAAATATTGAACAAGCAAGGCTTATATAACTTTAGTGACATGCAAAATCCAGTCCCAAATAATAATAATAATAATAATTAAAACAAATATAAATGGCATATCAAATAAAATTTAAATAAAAATTGTATTTGCAGCCTTCTGAGGTAAATATAACAAATTTTCTTCAGGCTAATAATACATTTGAAAATTAAACAACAATAATGAATGAACCAAACATTCAAGCCTTGAAGTAGCAAGAGAAAATGCGTGAATAAAACATTAATTATTGGTCAGTTTGCTGGAAGTTTCCCGGAAGAGTTAGTGCTGCAAGGGATTCTGGGTATTTGTTCTGTTGTGTTACGGTGCGGATGTTCACCCGAAATGTGTCTGTCATTCTTGTTTGGTGTGGGTTCACAGTGTGGGGCATATTTGTAACAGGGCTAAAGTTGTTTATACGGCCACCCTCAGTGTGACCTGTATGGCTGTTGACCAAGTATGCCTTGTATTCACTTGTTCGTGTGTGTAAAAGCCACAAATATTATGTGACACGCTGTTAGTATGGAGGAAAAGCGGACGTGACGACAGTTTGTAGAGAACGCTTAAGGCAGTGCCTTAAATGCACGCCCCCGATATAGTTGTCCAGGTGGAAATCGGTAGAAATTCGGGAGAATGGTTGCCCCGGGAGATTTTCGGGAGGGGCACTGAACTTCGGGAGTCTACCGGGAAAATTAGGAGGGTTGGCAAGTATGAGTATTAGCGGTGAATGCGGTGTTTCAGCGGCACCGACGCTGTATAACACCGGCGGGCCAGCTCTAATGCTAAATTGATATTGCATTCAAGGGCCAAATTAAAATACACGGCGGGCCAGATTTGGCCCACGGGCCAGAGTTTGACACCAATGAAGTAGATGAACCATCTCTGGCTGTAAAGGGAACACTAGTAAGGTTGTAAATACTGTATAGAGTAGGCTAACCCATTTGGTTCCTGTGGATGTGAACACAAGTTGTACTTACTGTTGTGACTAAATAACACAATGAATGAAACAGACATAGTATTGTGTAAATAATGTCAATAACTAGATGAACCATCTGTGGCTGTGAAATGAACACTATTAAGGTTGTAAATACTGTATAGAGTAGGCTAACCCATGTGGTTCCTGTGGATTTGAACACAAGTTGTAGTTACTGTAGTGACTAAATAAGATAGTGACCGAAACAGATAAAGTAATGTGTAAATAATGTAAAAAGGTAGATTAACCATCCGTGGCTGTGAAGTGAACACTGGTAAGGTTGTAAATACTGTATAGAGTAGGCTAACCCATGTGGTTCCTGTGGATGTGAACACAAGTTGTATTGACTAAATAACATTGTGACTGAAGCAGACATAGTAGTGTGTAAATAATGTCAATAACTAGATGAACCATCTGTGGCTGTGAAGTGAACACTAGTAATGTTGTAAATACAGAATAGAGTAAACTAACCCATGTGGTTCCTGTGGATGTGAACACCAGTTGTATTGACTAAATAACATTGTGACTGAAACAGAAATAGTAGTGTGGAAATAATGTCAATAACTAGATGAACCATCTGTGGCTGTGAAATGAACACTAGTAAGGTTGTAAATACTGTATACAGTAGGCTAACCCATGTGGTTCCTGTGGATGTGAACACAAGTTGTAGTGACTAAATAACATTGTGACTGAATCAGACATAGTAGTGTGTAAATAATGTCAATAACTACATGAACCATCATTGGCTGTGAGGTGAACACTAGTAATGTTGTAAATACTGTATAGAGTAAACTAACCCATGTGGTTCCTGTGGATGTGAACACAAGTTGTATTGACTAAATAACATTGTGACTGAAACAGACAAAGTCATGTGTAAATAATGTCAATAACTAGATGAACCATCTGTGGATGTGAAGTGAACACTATTACGGTTGTAAATACTGTGTATAGTAGGCTAACCCATGTGGTTCCCGTGGCTGTGAACACAAGTTGTAGTTACTGTAGTGAATAAATAAGATAGGGACCGAAACAGATAAAGTAATGTGTAAATAATGTAAAAGTAATGTGTAAATAATGTAAAAAGGTAGATGAACCATCCGTGGCTGTGAAGTGAACACTGGTTGTAAATACTGTATATAGTAGGCTAACCCATGTGGTTCCTGTGGATGTGAACACCAGTTGTATTGACTAAATAACATTGTGACTGAAACAGAAATAGTAGTGTGGAAATAATGTCAATAACTAGATGAACCATCTGTGGCTGTGAAGTGAACACTAGTAAGGTTGTAAATACTGTATACAGTAGGCTAACCCATGTGGTTCCTGTGGATGTCGACACAAGTTGTGATTATTCTAGTAAACAGATATAGTGATTCATTTGGATGAATGGGCTATGTATTTATGTCAATTCTGTTGATCATTTAAATTATTTAAACACTAAAACATCTGCGGCCCCCAGACTCCCCTCTGGTTATTTTGAGTCTTTTTCATCGAGTCGATATCACATGCCTGACAAACGTGCGCGCGCCACACCAGCTGTGCGTACGTGTTGTGGCTTATTAGGACCCTCAATGTCGCCCTGAGTCGCTCAGCACTGCGGGCGAATAAAAAGGCGCTTGTGATCAATGTCACCCTGAGACTTCGAGGCGATTTTCAAACAGGCCGGGAATATGTGCATACGTCGCTCGTGGTGTCAGGGAGGAAGAAAGACGTGGCGAACTGCGCACATTTTTTTTTAAAAAGTGACAGCTTTATACAGTGGGGCAAAAAAGTATTTAGTCAGCCAGCGATTGTGCAAGTTCTCCCACTTCAAATGATGACAGAGGTCTGTAATTTTCATCATAGGTACACTTCAACTGTGAGAGACAGAATGTAGGAATTTTAAAGATTTTATTTGTAAATTATGGTGGAAAATAAGTATTTGGTCAACCATTCAAAGGAGGTTTTGGCTCAAAATCTCACGATACATGGCCCCCATTCATTCTTTCCTTAACACGGATCAATCGTCCTGTCCCCTTAGCAGAAAAACAGCCCCAAAGCATGATGTTTCCACCCCCATGCTTCACAGTAGGTGTGGTGTTCTTGGATTGCAACTCAGTATTCTTCTTCCTCCAAACACGACAAGTTGAGTCTATACCAAAAAGTTCTATTTTGGTTTCATCTGACCACATGACATTCTCCCAATCCTCTGCTGTATCATCCATGTATCCATTTTGGTATAAACTCAACTTGTGTTTGGAGGAAGAAGAATACTGAGTTGCATCCCAAGAACACCACACCTACTGTGAAGCATGGGGGTGTAAACATAATGCTTTGGGGCTGTTTTTCTGCTAAGGGGACAGGACGATTGATCCGTGTTAAGGAAAGAATGAATGGGGCCATGTATCGTGAGATTTTGAGCCTAAACCTCCTTCCATCAGTGAGAGCTTTGAATGGTTGACCAAATACTTATTTTCCACCATAATTTAAAATTCCTACAATGTAATTTCCTGGATTTTTTTTTTCACATTCTGTCTCTCACAGTTGAAGTGTACCTATGATGAACATTACAGACCTCTGTCATCATTTTAAGTGGCAGAACTTGCACAATCGCTGGCTGACTAAATGCTTTTTTGCCCCACTGTATATTCAAGGTCATCAAAGGCAACACGATGTCTATACTTGATCCACAATATGTGTTGACACTACACTCCTCTTTAGTGGCTCCGTTATCTCCTCCATAAAGGCTTTAACAACTCCCCGTCCTCAGCAAATACAGTTTGTCCATAAACCCGACTTTTTCGATCATAAAGCTCCTTTTGTTCTAACTGTGTGTTCAGACTAAGACTAAGCAGTCTTTATTGGTACTGAGATACGCCATTAGCTCTTAAAGGCCTGCTGAAATGAGATTTTCTTATTCAAACGGGGATAGCAGGTCCATTCTATGTCTCATACTTGATCATTTCGCGATATTGCCATATTTTTGCTGAAAGAATTTAGTAGACAACATCCACGATAAAGTTCGCAACTTTTGGTCGCTAATAAACAAGCCTTGCCTGTACATGTGCGCGTGACGTCACGGGTTGTGGAGCTCCTCACATCCTCACATTGTTTACAATCATGGCCACCAGCAGCTAGAGGAATTCGGACCGAGAAAGCGCCGATTTCCCCATTGATTTGAGCGAGGATGAAAGATTCGTGGATGAGGAAAGTTAGAGTGAAAGACTATCCATCCATCCATCCATTTCTACCGCTTATTCCCTTTCGGGGTCGCGGGGGGCACTGGCGCCTATCTCAGCTACAATCGGGCGGAAGGCAGGGTACACCCTGGACAAGTCGCCACCTCATCGCAGGGCCAACACAGATAGACAGACAACATTCACACTCACATTCACACACTAGGGCCAATTTAGTGTTGCCAATCAACCTATCCCCAGGTGCATGTCTTTGGAAGTGGGAGGAAGCCGGAGTACCCGGAGGGAACCCACGCATTCACGGGGAGAACATGCAAACTCCACACAGAAAGATCCCGAGCCTGGACTTGAACCCAGGACTGCAGGAACTTCGTATTGTGAGGCAGACGCACTAACCCCTCTGCCACCGTGAAGCCCTGAGTGAAAGACTAGAAAAAGAAAAAAACGCGATTGCAGAGGGAGCGATTCAGATGTTTTTAGACACATTTACTAGGATAGTTCTGGGAAATCCCTTATCCGCCTATTGTGTTGCTAGTGTTTTAGTGGGTTAAATAGTACCTGAAAGTCGCAGGGGTGTGGCCACGGGTGTGTTGACGCCAGAGTCTCTGAGGGAAGTCACGGCGGCTGATCTCCGGTAAGAGCCGACTTATTACCACAATTTTCTCACCGAAAACTGACGGTTGACATTTGGTCGGGATCCATGTTCGCTTGACCGCTCTGATCCGTAGTAAAGCTTCACCTCCGGGAATTTTAAACAAGTAAACACTGTGTGTTTGTGTGGCTAAAGTCTAAAAGCTTCCCACCTACATCTTTCTTCTTTGACGTCTCCATTATTAATTGAAAAAAATTGCAAAAGATTCAGCAACACAGATGTCCAGAATACTGTGTAGTTATGCGATTAAAGCAGACTACTTATAGCTTGGATCGGGCTGGAAAATAATGTCGGCTACAACCCGAGACTTCAAACGTACGCGTCATCATACGAGTCATCATACCGCGACGTTTTCAACACGACACTTCGCGGGAAATTTAAAAT
Organism: Nerophis ophidion; assembly: GCF_033978795.1. Taxonomy (NCBI): domain Eukaryota; kingdom Metazoa; phylum Chordata; class Actinopteri; order Syngnathiformes; family Syngnathidae; genus Nerophis; species Nerophis ophidion. The sequence continues at coordinate 10,035,134 of NC_084613.1, read as the reverse complement.
TGCAATTTAGTAAACTAAAAAGGCCATATTGGCATGTGTTGCAATGTTAATATTTCATCATTGATATATAAACTATCAGACTGCGTGGTGGGTAGTAGTGGGTTTCAGTAGGCCTTTAAAGGTCACGTCGGACCGGTAGGAGGCCAGGAGGAAGACCCAGGACACGTTGGGAAGACCATGTCTGTGAACCCCTGGGGATCCCCCGGGAAGAGCCGGACGAAGTTGCTGGGGAGAGGGAATTTTGGGCTTCTCTGCTTAGGCTGCTGCCCCCGTGACCCGACCTTTGATAAACGGAGGAAGATAGATGGATGGATTAAAAAAAACAAAGTTAAAAGGGGAAAATGCAACAACAAAAAAAGGAATCATGGAAAATCCGGGATTTTTTTTTTTTTTTGAACTGTTGGAGAGAACACAATTTCTTAACAAGCTGAATATTTTGAAGTTAGAACAATTGGAATCAGATGAAAAATGTGGGAATTGTGACACTTTGAAGAATTTCCCAATGGGATTTTCAGGAAAAAATTGGAAATTTCGGGAAAAACTGTAATTTTTTTGAAAATAGTAAAACACATGAATGGTCGGACTGAGCTGTTATCCATCCTATCTTGCCGATTGTATTGTACCATATGTCCCGGCAAGAAATCTGCGTTCAAAGGACTCCGGCTTATTAGTGATTCCCAAAGCCCAAAAAAAGTCTGCGGGCTATAGAGCTTTTTCATTTCAGGCTCCAGTACTCTGGAACACCCTCCTCAGTAGAAGCATTTAAGTCTCACCTTAAAACTCATTTGTATACTCTAGCCTTTAAATAGACTCCCTTTTTAGACCAGTTGATCTGCCGTTTCTTTTCTTTTTCTTCTATGTCCCACTCTCCTTTGTGGAGGGGGTCCGGTCCGATCCGGTGGCCATGTACTGCTTGCCTGTGTATCGGCTGGGGACATCTCTGCGCTGCTGATCCGCCTCCGCTTGGGATGGTTTACTGCTGGCTCCGCTGTGAACGGGACTCTCGCTGCTGTGTTGGATCCGCTTTGGACTGGACTCTCGCGACTGTGTTGGATCCATTATGGATTGAACTTTCACAGTATCATGTTAGACCCGCTCGACATCCATTGCTTTCCTCCTCTCCAAGGTTCTCATAGTCATCATTGTCACCGACGTCCCACTGGGTGTGAGTTTTCCTTGCCCTTATGTGGGCCTACCGAGGATGTCGTAGTGGTTTGTGCAGCCCTTTGAGACACTAGTGATTTAGGGCTATATAAGTAAACATTGATTGATTGATTGATTGTAATTGTTCAAATCAGTGGAGAAATGTTGAAGTAATAACATGTGGAATTGACAAACGGTATTGCGGAATTCCTGGAATTTTCGGGAAAACCGGGAATTTTTCCATTTAAAAAAAATATATATTTTGTTTGTCCTGATTAAGAGGAATGTTTGGACGGTGGAACGGTTTAAATGCGTTGATGGAGTAGTCGACAGAGTAAAGGGTGGAAATTGGGCTTTGGAAAAGCAGTGATTCTGGAAAATCCTGGAATTTTTTGGGAACTTTGGGGGAAAAAAAAAAGTAGTTTAAATTTCCATGATGGTGGAATGTGTTTAGGATATAATGGTTTGAATCGGTTGAAAAATGTCGAAATGGTGGAAGTTTGAAAAATGGCCAATTCATTTTGAATGGGGAAAAATATCCCGGACAACCTGGAATTCTGGGAAATCTGGAATAAATGTGGAAGGGTAGAGCGCGCGAAAATCTGGAGAATAAATACAAACCCCGTTTCCATATGAGTTATGAAATTGTGTTAGATGTAAATATAAACAAAATACAAAGATTTGCAAATCATTTTCAACCCATATTCAATTGAATATGCTACAAAGACAAGATATTTGATGTTCAAACTCATAAACTTTTTTTTTTTTGCAAATAATCATTATCTTTAGGATTTGATGCCAGCAACACGTGACAAAGAAGTTGGGAAAGGTGGCAATAAATACGGATAATGTTGAGGAATGCTCATCAAACACTTTTTTGGAACATCCCTCAGGTGTGCAGGCTGATTGGGAACAGGTGGGTGCCATGATTGGGTATAAAAACAGCTTCCCAAAAAATGCTCAGTCTTTCACAAGAAAGACTGAGCACCTCTTTGTCCTCAACAGCGTGAGCAAATAGTCAAACAGTTTACGAACAACGTTTCTCAAAGTGCAATTGCAAGAAATTTAGGGATTTCAACATCTACGGTCCATAATTTCATCAAAAGGTTCAGAGAATCTGGAGAAATCACTCCACGTAAGCGGCATGGCCGGAAACCAACATTGAATGACCGTGACCTTCGATCTCTCGGACGGCACTGTATCAAAAACATCCATCTCTAAAGGATATCACCACATGGGCTCAGGAACACTTCAGAAAACCACTGTCACTAAATACAGTTTGTCGCTACATCTGTAAGTGCAAGTTAAAGCTCTACTATGCAAAGCAAAAGGCATTTATCAACAACATCCAGAAACGCCGCCGGCTTCTCTGGGCCCGAGATCATCTAAGATGGACTGATGCAAAGTGGAAAAGTGTTCTGTGGTCTGACGAGTCCATATTTCAAATTGTTTTTGGAAATATTCGACATCGTGTCATCCAAACCAAAGGAGAAGCGAACCATCGGGACTGTTATCGTTACAAAGTTGAAAAGCCAGCATCTGTGATGGTATGGGGGTGCATTAGTGCCCAAGGCATGGGTAACTTACACATCTGTGAAGGCACCATTAATGCTGAAAGGTACATACAGGTTTTGGAACAACATATGCTCCCACTTCCAAAGACATGCACCTGGGGATAGGTTGATTGGCAACACTAAATTGGCCCTAGTGTGTGAATGTGAGTGTGAATGTTGTCTGTCTATCTGTGTTGGCCCTGCGATGAGGTGGCGACTTGTCCAGGGTGTACCCCGCCTTCCGCCCGATTGTAGCTGAGATAGGTGCCAGCGCCCCCCGTTACCCCAAAAGGGAATAAGCGGTAGAAAAAAGAATGGATGGATATGCTGCCATCTAAGCGCCGTCTTTTTCCATGGACGCCCCTGCTTATTTCAGCTAGACAATGCCAATCCACATTCAGCACGTGTTACAACAGCGTGGCTTCGTAAAAAAAAGATTGCGAGTACTTTCCTGGCCCGCCTGCAGTCCAGACCTGTCTCCCATGGAAAATGTGTGGCGCATTATGAAGCGTAAAATACGAGATCGGAGACCCCCGGACTGTTGAACGACTGAAGCTCTACATAAAACAAGAACGGGAAAGAATTCCACTTTCAACGCTTCAACAATTAGTTTCCTCAGTTCCCAAACATTTATTGAGTGTTGTTAAAAGAAAAGGTGATGTAACACCGTGGTGAACATGCCCTTTCCCAACTACTTTGGCACGTGTTGCAGCCATGAAATTCTATGTTCATTATTATTTGCAAAAAAAAAATAAAGTTTATGAGTTTTAACATCAAATATGTTGTTTTTGTAGCATATTCAATTGAATATGGGTTGGAAATGATTTGCAAATCATTGTATTCCGTTTATATTTACGTCTAACACAATTTCCCAACTCATATGGAAACGATGAATTTTGGTGTTGAAAAGCATGTGTGTGAATGTCTTTGAGCGTTCACACAATCATGCCTCACCCGCACTTGTAGCTTTTCAACACCGTGTGCAGATTTTCATAACCCACCGGATAGGTTTTGCATTGTTGGCGGCGGCGGCATGAGCGTGTTGCCAGGCAGTGGCTGGTTGCCGTGGCAGCAGACGCTCACGTCCGCGTCCTCGTGCTGCACTCTGGAGTGGAAATGAGGACGTGGGTTTGAGCTT
>NC_084613.1:9983800-10026300 GCF_033978795.1 Nerophis ophidion | reverse complement strand
TTGATCCTTTATTAGCAAGAGCGTGACATCCCGTCAATAGTCGTCGGCGCTTCTTTTCCGAAATTGACGCCATTTTTGTCCACCGGTTTAGTTTAGTTTAGTTTAGTTTAGTTTATTAAGGATATCCAGGCAAAAAACATCACACAACCACAGAACAAACGATTAAAATGCACACTGGTTCAAGTCCAGTGTGTATAGTGGAGGGTTTTGCTAGAAAAATCAACAACACCCAAACAAAAACAAGACAAGATCCAGCACTCAGCTTCAATCATCCATCAATTATGAATTGCAGTTACATCTTTTTTTTTTTTTTTTACAAATCCCAAAACCAGTGACGTTGTCACGTTGTGTAAATGGTAAAAAAAACAAAAATAAAAAAAATAAACAACGATTTGCAAAAACTTATATTCAATTGAATAGACTGCAAAGACGAGATATCTAACGTTCAAACTGGAAAACGTTGTTTTTTCCAAACATAGCGACATGGCACAAGTGGCAAAAAAGAGTGAGGAAGTTGAGGAATGCTCATCAAACACTTATTTGGAACATCCCACAGGTGAACGGGCTAATTGGGAACAGGTGGGTGTAAAAGCAGCTTGCGTGAAATGCTCAGTCGTTCTCAAACAAGGAACGGGGGCGAGGGTCACCACTTTGTCCACAAATGCCTGAGCAAATTGTTTAAGGACAACATTTCTCAACCAGCTATCGCAAGGAATTTAGGGGTCCGTAAAATCGTCAAAATTTTCAGAGAATCTGGAGAAATCACTGCACGTAAGCCATGATATCACGAACCTTAAATCCCTCAGGCGGTACTGAATCAAAAAGTGACATCGGTGTGTAAAGGATATCACCACGTGGGCCATAGAACACTTCATATTAACTACAAGACCCAAAACCGGTGAAGTTGGAACGTTGTGTAAATGGTAAATAAAAAACAGAATACGATGATTTGCAAATCCTTTTCAACTTATATTCAATTGAATCGACTGCAAAGACAACATATTTGATGTTCACACTGGAAAACTTTATTTTTTGTAACTATTAGCTCCTTTGTAGTTTGATGCCTGGAACATGTTTCAAAGAAGCTGGCGGATGTGAACACAAGTTGTAATTACTGTAGCGACTAAATAACATAGTGACTGAAACAGACATAGTAATGTGGAAATAATGTCAATAACTAGATGAACCATCTGTGGCTGTGAAGTGAACACTAGTAAGGTTGTAAATACTGCATAGAGTAGGCTAACCCATGTGGTTCCTGTGGATGATGAACACAAGTTGTAATTACTGTAGTGACTAACATAGTGAATGAAACAGACTTAGTAATGTGTACATAATGTCAATAAGTAGATGAACCATCTGTGGCTGTGAAGTGAACACTAGTAAGGTTGTAAATACTGTATAGAGTAGGCTAACCCATGTAGTTCCTGTGGATGTGAACACAAGTTGTAATTACTGTAGCGACTAAATAACATAGTGACTGAAACAGACATAGTAATGTGTAAATAATGTCAATAACTAGATGAACCATCTGTGGCTGTAAAGGGAACACTAGTAAGGTTGTAAATACTGTATTGAGGATATCACCACATGGGCTGAGGAACACTTACAAAAAACAAAACCACTGTCAGTAACTACGGTTCGTCGCTACATCTGTAAGTGCAAGTTAAAACTCTACTACCAAAGCCGTTTATCAACAACACCCAGAAACTCTGCTGGTTCATCTGGGCCCGAGCTCATCTAATACGGACTGATGCAAAGTGGAAAAGGGTTCTGTGGTCTGACGAGTCCACTGTGGACGTCCTGTCCTCGGGAACAAAGAGGGAAAGAACCATCCGGAGCAAAGTGTAAAAGCCAGCATCTGTGATGGTATGGGGGTGCATTAGTGCCCAAGGCATGGGTAACTTACACGTCTGTGAAGGCACCATTAATGCTGAAAGGTACATACAGGTTTTGGAGCAACATATGTTGCCGTCCAAGCAACGTTATCACGGACGCCCCTGCTTATTTCAGCAAGACAATGCCAAGCCACGTGTTACAACAGCCTGGCTTTGTAGTGAAAGAGTGCTGGTACTAGACTGGCCTGCCTGTAGTCCAGACCTGTCTCCCGTTGAAAATGTGAAGCCTAATATATGAGAAGGGAGACTGTTGAACAACTTAAGCTGTACATCAGGCAAGAATGGGAAATAATTCCACTTCCAAAATATGTCGTCTCAGTTCCCAAACCTTTACTGAGTGTTGTTAAAAGGAAAGGTCATGTAACACAGTGGTAAAAAGGCCCCTGTTGCTGCCAATAAATTCTAAGTTAAAGATTATTTGCCTGCGATGTCCAGGGTGTACCCTGCCTTCCGCCCGATTGTAGCTGAGATAGGCACCCGCGACCCCAAAGGGAATAAGCGGTAGAAAATGGATGGATGGATAGATTATTTGCCCATATTTGTGTGGGGCGGCATAGCTCGGTTGGTAGAGTGGCCGTGCCAGCAACTTGAGAGTTGCAGGTTCGATTCCCGCTCGTGCCGTCCTAGTCACTGCCGTGGTGTCCTTGGGCAAGACACTTTACCCACCTGCTCCCAGTGCCCACCCACACTGGTTTTAATGTAATTTAGATATTGGGTGTCACTATGTAAAGCGCTTTGAGTCACTTGAGAAAAGCGCTATATAAATATCATTCACTAATATTATTGTTGCTCATACTTCAAACTTTATTATTCTCGTTCCGGACGTTTCTCTTCCACTTTATACGAGACGAACCGGCCAACGAACCCCCACGTATGTTATACCGTCGGAAAGGTCTCACTCGCGCCGACGGCGGTACTTTAAATTGGGAACATTCCGTGTTACCATGGCGACGCTATTCACGTATGAACCAAAAAAATGGGCCAATTGAATGGGTACACTCATTTTAATGGGCGATTAATCCGAGACCAAAAAGACAAGATTTCCTCCTCTTGTAGCTCAGCCATTTTTTCACGTAGCTCAGTGCTTAGCGTCTTATTTTGTTCATACAGTTGTCTTCTTTAACCCTGGCTAAAAAAGTTTTGACGTCCAAAGTTTGGTTTTGGCTGGATGGCCTACTTCTTTGAGTCATGTAACTTGGTATATGAGAAGACAAAAGCTGTCTTTGATCCTAAAGGCTGGTAAAACTCCACTTTGTAGGATGGGAAGCAACATGAAGGTGTTCTGTTTCTTTTATGTGTTGTCATCCAAAGAAACCGAGAACTACAAAAGCGGAGAGAAAGCCGGACCTGCCCAAGTTCCAGGGCACCTCTTCTTCGAACTCTTTTACGACCTTTTCTTTGAGCTGTTTGTAATCAAAGGCAATGGCTGTTTATGACCCCCGTCCCTTTAAAAAAAAAAAAAAAAAAGCTGTTGACATACTTCTCAAGCCGTCGTGCGGGTACAAAGGACCGTCAAGGAAGGACATAGCTGCGGGCGCGTTTAGACTTCTTTATTTTTCAACAAAGGTCTCTTGCCGGGTTTGCGTTTCAGCTGCTCCGTCTGCCCCTCGCTCTTCCGCTTTCTTTTCAGCTTCTTCCTCGGGCTCTCCGTCTCTCTTGCTCGGCATCCGCTTCTCTCTTGCTCCGTCTGTCTCCCCCACGTTCACGGCTGACGGCCTTTTATACAGCGCGAGACGATTATTTGATTTGTGCCCAGCTGGGCCATCCACGCACCTGATAATGTTGTGGCGTCGATACCGCCGCGCCCCGCCTCGCCGCTGGCTCGCCGTCCACGCCTTCTCTCTGCCATCTTTGAGCGGGCTCCAGTGTACCCTGCCTTGCTGTCGGACTGCCGGCCCCACCTCTCCACACAGCTGTTGCCATGTAATCAGGGAAAGTCCAAATAAAAGAGGAGGCGTACAATCTTCCGTCGTGAGCATGGGACGACACTATACTGTACAATGGCTACAGTGTCCAAACTTAATTGTGTCCCTGTTTAATTCCTTGCTTCTTGTCTTGTTTAATAGATGTCATCAGTGTTTGAACCTAACAGTTTTCATACTATCTTTAGCACAAATGCTGCGATGGCTGTTTACGGCCCCCTTCCCTTTAGAAACAGCTATTGCCATGTAATCAGGGAAAGTCCAAATAAAAGAGGAGGCGTACCATATTTCATCGGGAGCGTGGGACGACACTGTACAAGAGGTACAGTCTCTACGCATTTCTCCTCATTGAGCCAAATTTAATTATGTCCCTGTTTAATTCCTTGCTTCTTGTCTTGTTTAATAGATGTCATCAGTGTTTGAACCTGACAGTTATCATACTATCTTTAGCACAAATGCTACAATGGCTGTTTACAACCCCCCTCCCTTTAGAAACAGCTGTTGCCCTGTAATCGGGGAAAGTCCAAATAAAAGAGGAGGCGTACCATATTTCATCGGGAGCGTGGGACGACACTGTACAAGGGGTAAAGTATCCATACGCATTTCTCCTTATTGAGCCAAACTTAATTATGTCCCTGTTTAATTCCTTGCTTCTTGTCTTGTTTAATAGATGTCATCAGTGTTTGAACCTAACAGTTTTCATACTATCTTTAGCACAAATGCTGCGATGGCTGTTTACGGCCCCCTTCCCTTTAGAAACAGCTGTTGACATGTAATCAAGGAAAGTCCAAATAAAAGAGGAGGCGTACAATCTTATCTTTCGTCGTGAGCGTGGGACGACACTGTACAAGGAGTACAGTGTCTATACGCGTTTCTCCTCATTGAGCCAAACTTAATTATGTCCCTGTTTAATTCCTTGCTTCTTGTCTTGTTTAATAGATGTCATCAGTGTTTGAACCTAACAGTTTTCATACTATCTTTAGCACAAATGCTCCGATGGCTGTTTACGGCCCCCATCCCTTTAGAAACACCTATTGCCATGTAATCAGAGAAAGTCTAAATAAAAGAGGAGGTGTACGATATTTCATCGTGAGCGTGGGACGACACTGTACAAGAGGTACAGTCTGTACGCATTTCTCCTCATTGAGCCAAATTTAATTATGTCCATGTTTAATTCCTTGCTTCTTGTCTTGTTTGATAGATGTCATCAGTGTTTGAACCTGACAGTCATCACGCGATTTTTAGCACACATGCTAAATGTTAGCATTTTTATGTTACCATGCTGCTGTTTTAGGTTAGCTCTATGGCTGTTTTTGTACAGTTCAATACAAAAGCTCCACTCCGTTCACAATGCATTAGAGTCTCAAAATGGCGGCACCAAGGCGTCCTTATAAAATGCCCAAGCCACTTTACAACTGTTATTACCATGAGACTGATGTATAACACATGTGAATACAACTTTTTCTCTGTGTAATAATCCATCCATCCATCTTCTACCGCTTATCCGGGCTTGGTTCGAGGGGGGCAGCAGCCCAAGTGGTCCCGACCATCGCTGCTTGCAGCTTTAATTGATTTTTGTTTCCGGCATTGAGCCAAAAGGATGTTGACGAAGTAAAATGAGGCAGTCATGCAAAAAGCTTTGCGTCATCCTGGGGGCCAAAAATTGTGGAGCTCTCTCTCTCTCTCCCTTCCCTCTCGGAAGCCCAAAACGGGGTCATCAGTATTCCAACCTCCTCCGGTGTGGGCGGCGGAATAATTTGATTGTGATCCTCCGGATCGATGGCTCCGCGTGTTTGCCCGGGAAGCACACCGAGATACATTTTCATTTTCCGTCCTAGCGTTTAATGTACTTGGCTTGGGGGGGGGGGGGGGGGGGGGGGGGGGGGGGTTCTCACCCGGGACCGTTTGTTATGTGGATTACAAAGAATATACCGTATTTAAAACCTCTTCTCACTCCGGCGTTTACCAAAGGCATGCGGTAAATTTAGGCCTGCACTTGTAAATTTGAGTGTGATGTAAGGATACCATCGTGAAAAGCACATTTAATAAAAAAAAAAACGTTATTATGTTCTTACCTTTACTTATAAATGAAGTCCATGCGCAGCTCCTTCTGATCAAAAGCATTGATAACTTGTTTATAGAAGTCTTCCTTATCTTTCTTCAGTTTTAAAAGTCTCTCTGTCTCGATGGAGATCTTCCTTTATTACCTCCTGCTTCGATTGAAAGTCCAGTTTAGAAAACTGTTTTATTTTAGATATGTAATCCTCCATGTTAAAAGTGTTAGCGAGAGCAAAAAATAAACGATCGCTGTTGTTGTCACTTCTTCTGCAGCCAAGTAGTCGCAAGAAGGATCACTAGCGCCCTCTACCACCAGGAGGCGGGACTCATTTAATGACTCATATTTGACACACGCAGCTACGGTATATTAATAAAACATAGCTGCTTACTGTTCTTTTTAGCATATTCAATAGCTCGGACCTTAAATCCTACTTAAAAGCTCTTAATCTTCTTTCCTTTATGCGATTTCAAATTATCGAAATCAGCCTCGTCCATTTAGAAAATGATGACAGGTGAAGTGTCACTCGTGACGTGACGAGTTTGACCCTGTGGAAATTACCAGGCATATGCTAATTATTTTGCGAAACTAGCTTGACCCGGCAGTAATTCTAGGCAGGCGCGTACTATATACCCGGCGGCAATTCAAGGAAATACGGTAGCTCGTATTAATGCCGCCCTCCTATAAAACACTGCCTCTGTTGATTGTTGTTAGTTTTTCTCCCGAGGCGGGGGGGACGGAGGATATCCGCGGAGCAATCAGACGAATGATGCAAACATGGTGAAAACCGGATTATTGCGATATCAGCTGGAGCGCAAAGAGGGAGCATTCCCTTCTGCATCAAAGGCAGACTTTGAAAGACACACTTTTTTCATCTCGCAGCGATTGATTTCCAACATGAACGCACTTCCAGTACGATACATTGTTTCATATCGTCTCCCTTTACATGTCCGACTTGGAGTAGAAAGAAGTAGATTTTCGCTTGTTACTACAAAACCCCCGAAACCGGTGAATTTGTCACGTTTTCTAAATGGTAAATAAAAACAGAATACAATGATTTGCAAATCGAATTTAATGGCAGCAATGCATTGCAAAAAAGGTATTTTTACCAGTGTGTTACATGGCCTTTTCTTTTAACAACACTCAGTAAAGGTTTGGGAACTGAAGAGGCACATTTTTCAAGTGGAATTCTTTCCCATTCTTGCTTGATGTACAGCTTAAGTTGTTCAACATTCTCCCTTCTCATATTTTAGGCAATGGGAGACAGGTCTGGACTACAGGCAGGCCAGTCTGGTACCTGCACTCTTTTTACTACGAAGCCACACTGATGTAACGCGTGGCTTGGCATTGTCTGGCTGAAATAAGCAGGGGCGTCCATGATAACGTTGCTTGGATGGCAACATGTGTTGCTCCCAAACCTGTATGTACCTTTCAGCATTAATAGTGCCTTCACAGATGTGTAAGTTACACATCCCCATACCATCACAGATACTGGCTTTTCAACTTTGCGCCTAGAACAATCCGGATGGTTCTTCTCCTCTTTGGTCCGGAAGACACAACGTCCACAGTTTCCAAAAACAATTTGAAATGTGGACTCGTCAGACCACAGAACGCATTTCCACTCTGCGTCAGTCCATCTTAGATGAGCTCGGGGCCCAGTGAAGCCGACGGCGTTTCTGGGTGTTGTTGATAAATGGTTTTGGCTTTGCACAGTAGAGTTTTAACTTGCACTTATGGATGCAGCGACCAACTGTAGTTACTGACAGTGGTTTTCTGAAGTGTTCCTGAGCCCATGTGGTGATATCCTTTACACACTGATGTTACTTTTTGATGCAGTACCGCCTGAGGGATCCAAGGTCTGTAATATCATCGCTTATGTGCAGGGATTTCTACATTTTCTTTGAACCTTTTGATGATATTACGGACCATAGATGGTGAAATCCTTAAATTCCTTGCAATAGCTGGTTGAGAAATGTCCTTAAAACTTTGTTGACAAAGTAGTGACCCTCGCCTCGTCCTTGTTTGTGAATGACTGAGCATTTCCCGGAAGCTGCTTTTACACCCAATCATGGCACCCACCTGTTCCCAATTAGCCCGTTCACCTGTGGGATGTTCTTAATAAGCGTTTGATGAGCATTCCCCCATCTTCCCCAGTCTTTTTTTCCACTTGTGGCAGCTTTTCTGAAACATGTTTCAGGCATCAAATTCCTAATGAGCTACTATTTGCAAAAAATAACCACATTTCTCCAGTTTTAATGTTAAATATCTTGTCTTTGCAGTCTGTTCAATTATATATTAGTTGAAAAGGATTTGCAAATCATTGTATTCTGTTTTCATTTACCATTTACACAACTTCACTGGTTTGGGGGTTTGTATTTCTTCTGTTGTCTCTTGCAGGTTTAGCAGCCAGCTTTGTTATAGACGTGTAACACGTTTAGCCCTGTCCTCCAGTGATAATGCTTCTTGATAACGCTACCTATCGTACTAAATAATGTAGTAATGGAGGTTAAAGTTAAAGTGCCAATGATTGTCACACACACACTAAGTGTGGCGAAATTATTCTCTGCATTCGACCTGTCACCCTTGATCACCCCCTGGGAGGTGAGGGGAGCAGTGAGCAGCAGCGGTGGCCACGCCCGGGAATTATTTATGGTGATTTAACCCCCAATTCCAACCCTTGATACTGAGTGCCAAGCAGGGAGGTAATGGCTCATATTTTTATAGTCTTTGGTATGACTCGGGTTTGGACTCACGACCTACCGATCTCAGAGCGGACGTGACAACATAGCGGTGCGGCTCCACACTGTGTATGGCAGGGGTCAGCAACCTTTTTGAAACCAAGAGCTACTTCTTGGGTACTGATTAATGCGAAGGGCTACCAGTTTGATACACACTTCAATAATTTGCCAGAAATAGCCAGTAAATCTATATATATATAAAAAAATAGGTATTTCTGACTGTCATTCCGTCGTACATTTTTTTTCCTTTTACGGAAGGTTTTTTTTATATAGTGAATTAGTGAAGTGAATTATATTTATATAGCGCTTTTCTCAAGTGACTCAAAGCGCTTTACATAGTGAAAACCCAATATCTAAGTTACATTTAAACCAGTGTGTGCGACACTGGGAGCAGGTGGGTAAAGTGTCTTGCCCAAGGACACAACAGCAGTGACTAGGATGGCGTAGCCGAGATCGAACCTGGAACCCTCAGGTTGCTGGCACGGGCCACTCTACCAACCGAGCTATACCGCCCCTTATCAACCATATAGAATAAATGATGAAAAAAACACTTAATTGAACGGTTTAAAAGAGGGGAAAACAGGAAAAAAAAATGAAAATTACATTTTGAAACATAGTTTATCTTCAATTTCGACTCTTTAAAATTCAAAATTGAACCGAAACAAATTAAGAGAAAAACTAGCTAATTCGAATCTTTTTGAAAAAATTTAAATAAAGAATTTATGGAACATCATTAGTAATTTTTCATGATTAAGATCAATTTTAGAATTTTGATGACATGTTTTAAATAGGTTAAAATCCAATCTGCACTTTGTTAGAATATATAACAAATTGGACCAAGCTATATTTCTAACAAAGACGGTATAACTCGGTTGGTAGAGCGGCCGTGCCAGCAACTTGAGGGTTGCAGGTTCGATCCCAGCTTGTACCATCCTAGTCACCTGCCGTTGTGTCCTTGGGCAAGACACTTTACCCACCTGCTCCCAGTGCCACCCACACTGGTTTTAAATGTAACTTAGATATTGGCTTTCACTATGTAAAGCGCTTTGAGTCACTTGAGAAAAGCGCTATATAAATATAATTCACTTCACTTCATTATTTCTTCTAGATTTTCCAGAACTAAAATTTTAAAAGAAATTCAAAAGACTTTGAAATAGGATTTGAATTTGATTCCACGGATTTTTTAGAATTGCCAGAATATATTTTTTTTTAATTTTAATCACAATAAGTTTGAAGAAATATTTCACAAATATTCTTCGTCGAAAAAACAGAAGCTAAAATGAAGAATTAAATTAAAATGTATTTATTATTCTTTACAATAAAAAATAAAAAAAATACATGAACATCGATAGAAATTGTCAGGAAATAAGATTTAAAAGGTAAAAAGGTATATGTGTTTAAAAATCCTAAAATTATTTTTAAGGTTGTATTTTTTGTCTAAAATTGTTTTTCTGAAAGTTATAAGAAGCAAAGTAAAAAAATGAATGAATTTATTTAAACAAGTGAAGACCAAGTCTTTCAAATATTTTCTGGGATTTTCTAATTCTATTTGAGTTTTGTCTCTCTTAGAATTAAAAATGTCGAGCAAAGCAAGACCAGCTTGATAGTAAATAAATACAATTTAAAAAATTGCGAAAGCTTACTGGTAAGTGCTGCTATTTGAGCTATTTTTAGAACAAGCCAGCGGGCGACTCATCTGGTCCTTACAGGCACCGCGTTGGTGACCCCTGGTTTATGGAGACACAAATTAAGTTAAAGTGGGGCAAAAAAGTATTTAGTCAGCCAGCGATTGTGCAAGTTCTCCCACTTAAAATGATGACAGAGGTCTGTCATTTTCATCATAGGTACACTTCAACTGTGAGAGATAGAATGTGGAAAAAACATCCAGGAATTCACATTATAAAGAATTTATTTGTAAATTATGGTGGAAAATAAGTATTTGGTCAACCATTCAAAGGAGGTTTAGGCTCAAAATCTCACGATACATGGCCCCATTCATTCTTTCCTTAACACGGATCAATCGTCCTGTCCCCTTAGCAGAAAAACAGCCCCAAAGCATGATGTTTCCACCCCCATGCTTCACAGTAGGTATGGTGTTCTTGGGATGCAACTCAAAATGGATACATGGATGATACAGCAGAGGATTGGGAGAATGTCATGTGGTCAGATGAAACCAAAATAGAACTTTTTGGCATAAGCTCAACTCGTCGTGTTTGGAGGAAGAAGAATACTGAGTTGCATCCCAAGAACACCATACCTACTGTGAAGCATGGGGGTGGAAACATCATGCTTTGGGGCTGTTTTTCTGCTAAGGGGACAGGACGATTGATCCGTGTTAAGGAAAGAATGAATGGGGGCCATGTATCGTGAGATTTTGAGCCAGAACCTCCTTTGAATGGTTGACCAAATACTTATTTTCCACCATAATTTACAAATAAATTCTTTAAAATTCCTACATTCTGTCTCCCACAGTTGAAGTGTACCTATGATGAAAATGACAGACCTCTGTCATCATTTGAAGTGGGATAACGTGCACAATCGCTGGCTGATTAAATACTTTTCCCCCCCCCAC
The DNA here is from genome assembly GCF_033978795.1 of Nerophis ophidion. Lineage (NCBI taxonomy): Eukaryota > Metazoa > Chordata > Actinopteri > Syngnathiformes > Syngnathidae > Nerophis > Nerophis ophidion. Next base: position 10,015,114 of record NC_084613.1, on the reverse strand, counting down.
TGTATCTTGAGTCAAATATGAGTATAAAATGAGCCCGAGGGAGAAAGGGATTGATTTCCGACCTTCTGGCACTTTCCTTTAACGGCACGGGCTCGGGGGTTTCTGGCGAGCGCTTCAAGCCCGCGTCCCCCGGCCAGTCGCCCGTTTCATGCGGACTTCACTGTGGCGCAGCCGGACGACGACTTGGCCGGGGCGCAAACACGAGGACCTCATTAAGGTCCATCACAGAGCCCCGCTGACGGAGAGCTCCGGAGCAGGCTCCTAATTGCGTGGCCTCTACAGTACGTGCTGAGTCGGGGGCTTTTAACATTTTCTTTTTCCATTGATGGAGTCTTTACTGAGACAGGAAGTGAACGGCGGCGGCGGTGGCGGCGTCTCTCGCTGTCACTCACTGTGTTTGTGTGTGTGTGAATGGATTCGGCTGACTCAGCCACTTGTGTGGTTTCTCCTTCCTTTTGGTTTGTCGTGGCCTTCCTGCCTTTTCTTCTTGAGAGGCTCCACTGACCTTCCTCCATCCTCTTCCCCCCCCCCTCCCTCCGCAGGTACCACCAGGCAGCCCAAAGAGGGGGAGGTGCCGGGGGTGGACTACAACTTTGTGACCGTGGAGCGTTTTATGGAATTGGAGCAGAGCGGCGCCTTGCTAGAGAGCGGAACTTATGAAGGTGAGCCCGGGGGGGGGGGGGGGGTGGGGGGGGACTATTTCCTGCCTATACAAAAAGTATTTAGTCAGCCAGCGATTGTGCAAGTTCTCCCACTTCAAATGATGACAGAGGTCTGTCATTTTCATCATAGGTACACTTCAACTGTGAGAGATAGAATGTGGCAAAAAAATCCAGGAATTTTAAAGAATTTATTTGTAAATTCCATCCATTTTCTACCGCTTAGTCCCTTTTGGGGTCGCGGGGGGCGCTGGCACCTATCTCAGCTACAATCGGGCGGAAGGCGGGGTACACCCTGGACAAGTCGCTACCTCATCGCAGGGCCAACACAGATAGACAGACAACATTCACACTCACATTCACACACTAGGGGCCAATTTAGTGTCGCCAATCAACCTATCCCCAGGTGCATGTCTTTGGAAGTGGGAGGAAGCCGGAGTACCCGGAGGGAACCCACGCATTCACGGGGAGAACATGCAAACTCCACACAGAAAGATCCCGAGCCTGGATTTGAACGCAGGACTGCAGGACCTTCGTATTGTGAGGCAGACGCACTAACCCCTCTGCCACCGTGAAGCCCTATTTGTAAATTATGGTGGAAAATAAGTATTTCAATCGATCAATCAATGTTTACTTATATAGCCCTAAATCACTAGTGTCTCAAAGGGCTGCACAAACCACTACGACATCCTCGGTTGGCCCACATAAGGGCAAGGTCGCAAAGTGCGACACCCCACACCCCTTTTAAGGGGACGGGCAATATGCGCATGTGTAAAGTTAGGAGGACATGCCTCATTTAGCGCAAAAAAGTCGTTTGGTTTAAGCCAGGTTTCGCTGAGACCGATGACGTTAAGATTGTTGTCTCTGATGATATCATTAACTAACAACGTTTTGGGAGACAATGATCTTATGTTTAAAAAACCTATATTATAGGTAGTGGGCTGTTTTAGGGCATTTTTGATCAAATTATCCGTAGTAGCTATATTAATAATGTTGTGTTTATTATGCCCAGTGCATTTAGTATAATTACGACCATATCTAGGAATTGATACGACAGGAATTTTCCGATTGTTTGTTTGTTGCTTTGATAAACTGCACGCATCACAGTTTGCCAAATCAGTAGAACGCATGTTCCGATTGTTTGTTTGTTGCTTTGATAAACTGCACGCATCATAGTTAGCCACCTCAGTAGAACACATGTCCAACTCTGAAACAATCAAAGCAGAAAAAACTTGTTCTAATTTAACTGACCCCTTACCCAGACCGGTAGTCTCGCATCTTCCATTTAAATCCGGCTTCAGGATGGAGGGAAGTGGTGTTCTGTGGGGATTAGCCTTCTGCTTTGTTTTTAGCCCCGCTCGGCATCCGCGTTTCCGATCACACCGCTGGCGTCTGCTCCGTAGACGGCCCCCGCTGCTACTAGACTCCCCTGCTTCACAGGCCGCTGGATGTAGCCGCCGAAGTTAGCAGGTCTAGCAAGCACGCGTGTATCAGTCCAAAACGGCCCGATACTTCCACATCCAGAAGTGTCTGGCGGGTCGTACGTGATCACGGAGTGACCACGATGTGAGCCAGCCATAAAGTTTGCAGTATTGTCCGGTATTTCTGCCAAATGTTCCATCTTTAGCAGGAGCTCCGCGATGTCGCAGCCCGTCCAGGCGCCGCCATCTTGGAATTTGGTCAACCATTCAAAGCTCTCACTGACGGAAGGAGGTTTCGGCTCAAAATCTAACGATACATGGCCCCATTCATTCTTTCCTTAACACGGATCAATCGTCCAGAAAAACAACCCTAAAGCATGATGTTTTCACCCCCATGCTTCACAGTAGGTATGGTGTTCTTGGGATGCAACTCAGTATTCTTGTAACGATGTGTCACTTCATTTCTGTTAGTTTTTTGTGTTTTTGTATTTACTTCCGGTTCAGTGCTCTTATTTTGTTGTATTTCCTGTTTTTATTCACGGAGCACTATTTTTCTCTTTTCGTTGATTGGCAGCGGTTCACACCTGCTGTCAATCACACTAGTGTCTATTTATGTTTCACTCGAGCACTCCTCAGTGCTCGATGATAAATATTATGTTGAGAACGTCTATCTGCACGACTGCTTTATGTTTGCTTTTGTTATTTTCTTTGGTGTATTAAATTCATCTTACCTCCACGCAACTCTCCTGGATTCTTGCATACTCGGGGACACACAACTGCAGCCATGCGACATCCCAACAGTATCATCGAGCCAGAAGAAAGTGTCCTCGCGAGAATCCCTGTCGGCAATCCTCAGCCGACGTTCTGGACCGCACAATTCCTGGAGGACTTGAAGGCCAGGTTTGTGCGGTCCCAGCCTACAGACGCGGACCCTCTCCCCGCGGCAACGCCACCGGCTTCGGCTCTCCGACCGGCGCGTCCCCCGCCGCCATCTTTCCTCTCGGCTCGACGGCTGACTACGGCTCTCCGACCAGCACGTCCGCCACTTCCTGCATGCCTCGCGGCTCCCGCGGCAACGCTACCGGCTACGGCTCACCGACCGGCGCGTCCTCCGCCGCCATCCTTCCTCTCGGCAACGCTGCCGGCTACGTCTCACCGACCGGCGCGCCCACCTCCTCCTTCACGTCTCGCGGCTCCTGCGGCTCCGTCGCCTACTGCGGCTCTCCGACCGGCACGTCCGCCGCCGCCATCCTTCCCGTCGTCTGCTGAGCTGCTTCTCCCTGCTCCTACGCAGCTTCCAGCGGCTGCTCCCCGGCTGCTCTTTCTGCCAGCTCCCGCTCTCTTTTTTGGATCGCCGAGAGCTCCAGTGGAGCCCACAGTGAGGTCACTTTTGTCCTCCTGCTGGGACTCGGCGCGGGACGTGTCTTCGTCCCTCTTCCTGGCCTCCTCCCGCCCGTCCCTGGTTTTCGCACCGGGGGACGCCGACGAGCAGGCATGTCTTCCCGCAAGTGTGGACGGTTTCTGGCAGCCGCCTAGTGGAGGGGGGCCCACAATACACTGCGGTGCAGCCAGGCACACACTGCTGTCATCTTCGCAAGCGTCTCCTTCCACGGAGACATCTACGTGCCTGGCGGGCTTTCGCACAGCCCCAACGCCGGCTCCACGCCTAGCCCCTACGCCGGCTCCACGCCTAGCCCCTACGCCGGCTCCACGCCTAGCCCCTACGCCGGCTCCACGCCTAGCCCCTACGCCGGCTCCACGCCGAGCCCCTACGCCGGCTCCACGCCGAGCCCCAACGCCGGCTCCACGCCGAGCCCCAACGCCGGCTCCACGCCGAGCCCCAACGCCGGCTCCACGCCGAGCCCCAACGCCGGCTCCACGCCGAGCCCCAACGCCGCCAAGAGCAGCACCACGCCGGGCTTCGTCACCGCCGGCATCCGCTATTCCTCGGCCAGCATTTGCTGCTCCTCGCCCGGCGTCATCTGCCGCTTTCACGCCGCCGATGACGCCTGCCGCTTTCACGCCGCCGATGACGTCTGCCGCTTTCACGCCGCCGATGACGTCTGCCGCTTTCACGCCGCCGATGACGTCTGCCGCTTTCACGCCGCCGATGACGTCTGCCGCTTTCACGCCGCCGATGACGTCTGCCGCTTTCACGCCGCCGATGACGTCTGCCGCTTTCACGCCGCCGATGACGTCTGCCGCTTTCACGCCGCCGATGACGTCTGCCGCTTTCACGCCGCCGATGACGTCTGCCGCTTTCACGCCGCCGATGACGTCTGCCGCTTTCACGCCGCCGATGACGTCTGCCGCTTTCACGCCGCCGATGACGTCTGCCGCTTTCACGCCGCCGATGACGTCTGCCGCTTTCACGCCGCCGATGACGTCTGCCGCTTTCACGCCGCCGATGACATCTGCCACTTCCACGCCGTTGATGACGCCTGCGGTTTCCACGCCGCCGGTTACGTCTTCTGCTTCCCGGCCTGCTTCAGCGCGCCCGCTTCTACGTCGGCCGTGGATGTGGCCGTGCCCTGCGCACTCTCCTCTTTTTCGGCCAGTGATTTGGCCGTTCCCTGGCCGCCCGCCTCGCCAGTTCCAGCGGCGCTCTACGCGGCGCCGCCACCTGACTTTCCCTCGCTGGCTGCGGGGACACGAGGTTTGGCAACCCTCCACCAAATCCTCCCTCCACCCTCCCTTACATTTTGGACTTTTTTCCATTTTTTTTTCTTTCCCAGGGAACATCTGGTATCTGTTCCTTGAGGGGGAGGTCCTGTAACGATGTGTCACTTCATTTCTGTTAGTTTTTTGTGTTTTTGTATTTACTTCCGGTTCAGTGCTCTTATTTTGTTGTATTTCCTGTTTTTATTCACGGAGCACTATTTTTCTCTTTTCGTTGATTGGCAGCGGTTCACACCTGCTGTCAATCACACTAGTGTCTATTTATGTTTCACTCGAGCACTCCTCAGTGCTCGATGATAAATATTATGTTGAGAACGTCTATCTGCACGACTGCTTTATGTTTGCTTTTGTTATTTTCTTTGGTGTATTAAATTCATCTTACCTCCACGCAACTCTCCTGGATTCTTGCATACTCGGGGACACACAACTGCAGCCATGCGACATCCCAACAATTCTTCTTCCTCCAAACACGACGAGTTGACTTTATACCAAAAATGGATACATGGATGATACAGCAGAGGATTGGGAGAATGTCATGTGGTCAGATGAAACCAAAATAGAACTTTCTGGTATCGTCGTGTTTGGAGGAAGAAGAATACTGAGTTGCATCCCAAGAACACCATACTTACTAGAGATGCGCGGATAGGCAATTATATCATCCGCAACCGCATCACCAAAGTCGTCATCCACCCGAACCAACATTTTATCAGAACCGCAACCGCCCGCCCGTTGAAATACATCAGAGGTCGGCCACCTTTACCACTCAAAGAGCTATTTAAACCCGTTTCACGGAGTAAAGAAGACAACGGGAGCCGCTAACGTCCTCACGAATATCCGCTGGTGTTCATCCTGATGACAAGAATAAGGGCGTGCTGTGAAGCCATTGCCTTTGACGCCTTCAACAACACTTATTGTTTGTCTTTGGTACACTAATGTGTATATTTTAGGCCATTGGTTTTTTGTTTTATTTTTGCAAAAGTGTATACAGTATATCTATTTTTATATTGCGATCCTTATCTGTGGTATGAAAATCATTATGTAACAAAATGTATTAGTATTTTTTTGGTTCTTTGTTGTTGCTATTTTTGTATAATGACAATTTATTATTGGATCATGTTGTACTGCATTTTAATCTTTTGTTCTGTGGTTGTGTGATGTTTTTTGCCTGGACCGCAGGAAGAATAGTCTCCACTGCGGTGTAGACTAATGGGGATCCTTAATAAACTAAACTAAAATAACATGTTCAAACCGATTTTTAGTCGAGCAACATGTTGTGTGCAGCTTCCGCAAACACACGTACAAGATTGAAAGGCATACTGGGTGATACAGAAGTACACTGATGGTTGTGATATAAATAATTTTAACACTCTGACTAATATGCGCCATGCTGTCAAGCCACACCAAACAAGAATGACAAACACATTTTCGGGAGAACTTCCTCACAGTAACACAACATAAACGCAACACAACAAATACCCAGAATCCTTTGCATCCGTGACACTTCCTGAACATATTTTACAGCCCCGCGCCCCCAACCCCGCCCACCTTACCGACGCACAGGGGGGCGGGGTTTGCTGCTGGCGGGGTGTATAAAATACATACATATATACATATATGTATAAAATACATACATATATACATATATGTATACATGTGAAGTGAAGTAAATTATATTTATATAGCGCTTTTCTCTGGGGACTCAAAGCGCTTTTACATAGTGAAAGCCAATATCTAAGTTACATTTAAACCAGTGTGGGTGGCACGGGGAGCAGGTGGGTAAAGTGTCTTGCTCAAGGACACAACGGCAGTGACTAGGATGGCGGAAGTGGGAATCGAACCTGCAACCCTCAAATTGCTGGCACGGCCGCTCTACCAATCGAGCTATGCATATATATATATATATATATATATATATATATATATATATATATACATATATATATTTTAGGGGTGTGGGAAAAAATCGATTCGAATATGAATCGCGATTTTGGGGAGAAAGACCCCACAGCAAGCTGCGACGCCCGCCCCCCCCCACACACACACACACACACACACCGTGACACTGTGGATGGATGTTAGCCGCTAGCTCGCTAGCCATGTTTTAAAGCACCTCTTCCTGAGTGCGTTTCAGTGTTATACCTTCACCTTTATCTTTACTTTTTACACCAAAATGCGTCCCTTCTCCCTTTTCTGCCTGCACGGCGTGTCTGCTTGTAAGTACTCTGTGTGCGTGCGCTGCCGAACATGCTCCCATGCCGGTTAAAACCAGCAATGTCACGACGTGACGACGTGTCCGTTAGCATTTTTTATTTAATTTTTTAAATTTTTTTATTTGGGGAGCCTGTACTTTTCAAACAGGGTATAGTACCGTTTTTTATTCATTAGTACCGCCATACTATACCAGTTTGTGCACAGCTTTGCATTTCAAAACTGGGTTGCAGAATGTCTGATGGACAATTTTGCAGCCGACGAGGACTTTTGCAGCAGGCAGTCAGATGTGGATACAGTTTTTTTTTTGTTTTGTTTTTTTTATCTCCCTTCCGATCGTGTTGTGCAGATGTTCTTCAGTGTCTTAAGAAGCTAAGAGCAGGTTCCTGCGCCACTAAAACTGCTGCTGCCGTGACCCGAGGGACAGTTCAGTCATTAAGCAGGTGTGCCGGAACAAGACAAGTCCTCATTCTGTGTGTGTGTGTGTGTGTGTGTGTGTGTGTGTGTGTGTGTGTGTGTGTGTGTGTGTGTGTGTGTGTGTGTGTGTGTGTGTGTGTGTGTGTGTGTGAGAGCAGCTGTTCCAAAGGCTGGAGGCCAGTGTGTGGTTAGGAACTGCCGGGTTGTGGTAATATTTCATTTCACTTCTCATGCCACCGCAAATTACAGCATAAATAATAAATGCGTTTTTTTTTTTTTTTGCACCTTCTTATTGAGGCGTCTTTATCTGTTGTGACTTGTTTACTTATTTAGTGGCTTGGCTGTTCCGTCAAGCCAAATTAAAAAAAAAAACGAGCGGTTCCACCCAGTGTAGGATGGGAAGCAACATGAAGGTGTTTCGTGTGTCGTAATCAACAGAAAGATATGGTCTTGACCCAAGAACTACAAAGCGGAGAGGAAGCAGGGCCAGGGTCCCCTCAAGGCGACCTCTTCTTTGAAATGTTTCACGACCTTTTTTTGTGAACTGTTCTGTCACCAAAGGCGATGGCTGTTTACGACCACCGCCCCTTAGAAACGGCTGGGATCAGGGAAAGTCCAAATAAAAGAGGTGGCGTACAATCGTTCGCCAGAGCGTGGTGGAAGACTGTACAAGAGTACAGTCCAGGCGACCTCTTATTTGAACTGTTTTACGACCTTTTTTGTGAACTGTTCTGTCACTAAAGGCGATGGCTGTTTACGACCACCGCCCCTTAGAAACGGCTGGGATCAGGGAAAGTCCAAATAAAAGAGGTGGCGTACAATCGTTCGGCAGAGCGTTATGGAAGACTGTACAAGAGTACAGCCCAGGGGACCTTTTCTTTGAACTGTTTTACGACCTTTTCTTTGAACTTTTCTGTGACAAAGGCAATGGCTGTTTACAACCGCCGCCCCTTAAGAAATGGCTGTTGCTGTGTAATCAAGTAAAGCCCAAATAAAAGAGGTGGCGTACAATCGTTTGCCAGAGTGTGGTGGAAGACTGTACAAGAGTACAGCCCAGGCGACTTCTTCTTTGAACTGTTTTACGACCTTGTCTTTGAACTGTTCTGTGACCAAAGGCGATGGCTGTTTACGACCGCTGCCCCTTAGAAACGGCTGTTGCCACGTAATCATGGGAAAAGTCCAAATAGAAGTTTGGCGTACAATCGTTCGGCAGAGCGTGGTGGAAGACTGTACAAGAGTACAGCCCAGGGGACCTTTTCTTTGAACTGTTTTACGACCTTTTCTTTGAACTTTTCTGTGACAAAGGCAATGGCTGTTTACAACCGCCGCCCCTTAAGAAATGGCTGTTGCTGTGTAATCAAGTAAAGCCCAAATAAAAGAGGTGGCGTACAATCGTTTGCCAGAGTGTGGTGGAAGACTGTACAAGAGTACAGCCCAGGCGACTTCTTCTTTGAACTGTTTTACGACCTTGTCTTTGAACTGTTCTGTGACCAAAGGCGATGGCTGTTTACGACCGCCGCCCCTTAGAAACGGCTGTTGCCATGTAATCAGGGAAAGTCCAAATAAAAGAGTTCGCGTACAATCGTTCGGCAGAGTGTGATGGAAGACTGTACAAGAGTACAGCCCAGGCGACCTCTTCTTTGAACTGTTTTACGACCTTTTCTGTGAACTGTTCTGTGACCAAAGGCGATGGCTGTTTACGACCGCCGCCCCTTAAGAAATGGCTGTTGCTGTGTAATCAGGTAAAGCCCAAATAAAAGAGGTGGCGTACAATCATTTGCCAGAGTGTGGTGGAAGACTGTACAAGAGTACAGCCCAGGCGACTTCTTCTTTGAACTGTTTTACGAACTTTTTGTGAACTGTTCTGTGACCAAAGGCAATTGCTGTTTACGACCGCCGCCCCTTAGAAACGGCTGTTGCCATGTAATCATGGGAAAGTCCAAATAAAAGAGTTGGCGTACAATCGTTCGGCAGAGCGTTGTGGAAGACTGTACAAGAGTACAGCCCAGGGGACCTTTTCTTTGAACTGTTTTACGACCTTTTCTTTGAACTTTTCTGTGACAAAGGCAATGGCTGTTTACAACCGCCGCCCCTTAGAAACGGCTGTTGCCATGTAATCATGGGAAAGTCCAAATAGAAGTTTGGCGCACAATCGTTCGCCATACTGTGGTGAAAGACTGTACAAGAGTACATCCCAGGCGACTTCTTCTTTGAACTGTTTTACGACCTTGTCTGTGAACTGTTCTGTGACCAAAGGCGATGGCTGTTTACGACCGCTGCCCCTTAGAAACGGCTGTTGCCACGTAATCAGGGAAAGTCCAAAGAAAAGAGGTGATGTACAATCGTTCGGCAGAGCGTGGTGGAAGACTGTACAAGAGTACAGCCCAGGGGACCTTTTCTTTGAACTGTTTTACGACCTTTTCTTTGAACTTTTCTGTGACAAAGGCAATGGCGGTTTACAACCGCCGCCCCTTAGAAACGGCTGTTGCCATGTAATCATGGGAAAGTCCAAATAGAAGTTTGGCGCACAATCGTTCGCCATACTGTGGTGAAAGACTGTACAAGAGTACATCCCAGGCGACTTCTTCTTTGAACTGTTTTACGACCTTGTCTGTGAACTGTTCTGTGACCAAAGGCGATGGCTGTTTACGACCGCTGCCCCTTAGAAACGGCTGTTGCCACGTAATCAGGGAAGTCCAAAAAAAAGAGGTGGCGTACGATCGTTCGGCAGAGCGTGGTGGAAGACTGTACAAAAGTACAGCCCAGGCGACCTTTTCTTTGAGCTGTTTTACGACCTTTTCTGTGAACTTTTCTGTGACAAAGGCAATGGCTGTTTACGACCACCGCCCCTTAGAAACGGATGTTGCCATGTAATCATGGGAAAGTCCAAATAAAAAAAGTGGCGTACAATCGTTTGCCAGAGTGTGGTGGAAGACTGTACAAGAGTACAGCCCAGGCGATTTCTTCTTTGAACTGTTTTACGACCTTGTCTGTTTACGACCGCCGTCCCTTAGAAACGGCTGTTGCCATGTTATCAGGGAAAGTCCACATTAAAGAGTTGGCGTACAATCGTTCGGCAGAGTGTGGTGGAAGACTGTACAAGAGTACAGCCCAGGTGACTTCTTTTTTCTTTAAGGCATTAATAAACATATTGAATGTTTTGTGTAGGAGTTATTTTGAAATAACTGTCATATTGAGTATGACAGTTACAGGCCAACATTATCACATTATTTATTCAGAAAATATAAATAACGACAAATACAATTGTAAAAAAAACAAAACAACATCACAATTTGTACAATTCCAAAATGTACTTGGTTTATTTTTAAACAAAGAAAACAACCTTAAGTTGTCTTTATTTTTAAGTTATAGTGCCGTAATTTTAGTGGATTTTCCTCCCGGTTCTAAAATGCATTAAAGCAGGGGTCACCAACCTTTTTGAAACCAAGAGCTACTTCTTGGCTACCAGTTTGATACACACTTAAATAAATTGCCAGAAATAGGCAATTTGCTCAATTTACCTTTAATAAATAAATCTATATATGTATACAGTATATATATATATATATATATATATATATATATATATATATATATATATATATATATATATATATATATATATATATATATATATATATATATATATATATAATGGGTATTTCTGTCTGTCATTCCGTCGTAGATTTTTTTTCCTTTTACGGAAGGTTTTTTGTAGATAATAAATGATGAAAAAACACTTAATAAAACGAGGAGAAAACAGGAAAATAAAATGAAAATTAAATTTTGAAACATAGTTTATCATCAATTTCGACACTTTAAAGTTCAAAATTCAACCAAAAAAAGAAGATAAAAACTAGCTAATTTGAATCTTTTTGAAAAAAATTTAAAAAGAATTTATGGAACGTCATTAGTAATTTTTCCAGATTGAGATTAATTTTAGAATTTTGATGACATGTTTTAAATAGGTTAAAATCCAATCTGCATTTTGTTAGAATATATAACAAATTGGACCAAGCTATATTTCTAACAAAGACAAATCATTATTTTTTCTAGATTTTCCAGAACAAAAATTTTAAATGAAATTCAAAAGACTTTGAAATAAGATTTAAGTTTGATTCGACAGATTTTTCTAGATTTGCCAGAATAATTTTTTTGAATTTTAATCATAATAAGTTTGAAGAAATATTTCACAAATATTCTTCGTCGAAAAAACAGCAGCTAAAATGAAGAATTAAATTAAAATGTATTTATTATTCTTTACAGTAAAAAAATAAATTTACTTGAACATTGATTTAAATTGTCAGGGAAGAAGAGGAAGGAATTTAAAAAAGGTATATGTGTTTAAAAATTCTAAAATAATTTTCAAGGTTGTATTTTTTCGCTAAAATTCTCTTTCTGAAAGTTCTAAGAAGCAAAGTAAAAAAATAAATGAATTTATTTGAACAAGTGAAGACCAATTTTTTGAAATATTTTCTTGGGTTTTCATATTTTATTTGAGTTTTGTCTCTCTTAGAATTAAAAATGTCGATCAAAGCCAGACCAGCTTGCTAGTAAATAAATACAATTTCAAAAATAGAGGCAGCTCACTGGTAAGTGCTGCTATTTGGGCAATTTTTAGAACAGGCCAGCGGGCGACTCATCTGGTCCTTACGGGCGGTGTTGGTGACCCCTGCTTTAAAGAGAAATTCAATTATTTTCGGTGAAGTAACGAGTAACTATAATTAATTAAAAAATGTTAAAAGTATTTTTTAGAACAACTGTACAGCAAATTTATCGTAATCTGCTCATTTTTAAATGTCAACTTTTATTAACACACACAAAAGTACCGGAAAATCGGTACCGGTATCAATTCCCCCAGGTACCGGGAACTGGTACCGTATTGGTCGAAACGTGAAGGTCCACTTTGAGTGTGTGAAGTGACGATGCCACCGTCTCCCTGCATCCCCCAGACAACTTCTACGGCACACCCAAGCCCCCGGCAGAACCGTCCCCGGCAGCCCCCCCCCTTAATGTGAGTGAGGCCCTGCTGCCCGGAGCCCGGCCCAGCGCCCAGGGCAAGAGGAAGAGGAACCAGTCGGTCAGCAACATGGAGCAGCGCGCCAGCTTGGAGCCCCCCGAGGAGGAGGAGGAGGAGAGCCCCGTCGTCAATGGCAACGGAGTGGCCATCACGCCAGGTACCACGCTTCCCAGACACTCCATTAGGGACACCACTAGGAATCTTGTCATGGGGCGGACTCACCAAACCCACCAATTCAGTTTTCATTTTCACATTTCTGGCCGGCGTCAGACTAATAGTGCTATAAACTAGCAATGATACGCTAAAAATTGCTTTGCAAAGCTCTGCCATGTTGTCAATGATTTCTGTATTTAATTCAATGTTCAGTGTTTTATCGTTTATAGTTAATATTGTAGATCCCACATTCTTTATTCTCATGTACATTCTGGGTTTTTTCTGGTCAAATGTTAAGGTAGTTTTATTAATTAAGTGTATAATTGTTTTGTTGTCAACTGTTAAGGTGGCATTATTAATTCAGTGTATGTTGTCAAATGTTAAGGTGGTGTTATTGAATAAGTGTATATTTGTTTTGTTGTCAAATGTTAAGGTGGTATTATTTAAAAGAGTAGAATTGTTTTGTTGTCAAATGCTAAGGTGGTATTATTGAATAAGTGTATATTTGTTTTGTTGTCAAATGTTAAGGTGGTATTATTTAAAAGAGTAGAATTGTTTTGTTGTCAAATGTTAAGGTGGTATTATTAAATAAGTGTATAATTGTTTTGTTGTTAATTGTTAAAGTGGTAATATAAAATGAGTCTAAAATGGTTTAATTCGTCAAATGTTAAGGTGGCATTATTAAAAACGAGTATAATTGTTTGGTTGTTAGATATTAAGGTGGTATTATTAAATAAGTGTATAATTGTTTTGATGTCAAATGTTAAGGTGGTATTTTTATATAAGTGTATAATTGTTTTGTTGTCAAATGTTAAGGTGGTATTATTTAAAAGTGGATAATTGTTTTGTTGTCAAATGTTAAGGTGGTATTATTTAAAAGTGGATAATAGTTTTTTTGTCAAATGTTAAGGTAGTATTATTAAATAAGTGTATAATGTTTGGTTGTCAAATGTTAAGGTGGTATTATTAAATAAGTGTATAATTGTTTTGTTGTCAATTGTTAAGGTGGTAATATAAAATGAGTCTAAAATGGTTTAATTCGTCAAATGTTAAGGTGGTATTATTAAAAACGAGTATAATTGTTTTGCTACAATCGGGCGGAAGGCGGGGTACACCCTGGACAAGTCGCCACCTCATAGGCGCCAGCGCCCCCCGCGACCCCGAAAGGGAATAAGCGGTAGAAAATGGATGGATGGATGGATAATTGTTTTGTTTTTAAATATTAAGGTGGTATTATTAAATAAGTGTATGATTGTTTTGTTGTCAAGTGTTAAGGTGGTATTAATAAATAGGTCTATAATTGTTTTGTTGTCAAATGTTAAGGTGGTATTATTAAATAAGTGTATAATTGTTTTGTTGTCAAATGTTATGGTGGTATTTTTATATAAGTGTATAATGTTTGGTTGTCAAATGTTAAGGTGGTATTATTAAATAAGTGTAAATTTGTTTTGTTGTCAAATGTTAAGGTGGTATTATTAAATAAGTGTATAATTGTTTTGCTGTTAAATGTTAAGGTGGTATTATTAAATAAGTGTATAATTGTTTTGTTGTCAAATGTTATGGTGGTATTTTTATATAAGTGTATAATGTTTGGTTGTCAAATGTTAAGGTGGTATTATTAAATAAGTGTAAATTTGTTTTGTTGTCAAATGTTAAGGTGGTATTATTAAATAAGTGTATAATTGTTTTGCTGTCAAATGTTAAGGTGGTATTATTTAAAAGTGGATAATTGTTTTTTTGTCAAATGTTAAGGTAGTATTATTAAATAAGTGTATAATGTTTGGTTGTCAAATGTTAAGGTGGTATTATTAAATAAGTGTATAATTGTTTTGTTGTCAATTGTTAAGGTGGTAATATAAAATGAGTCTAAAATGGTTTAATTCGTCAAATGTTAAGGTGGTATTATTAAAAACGAGTATAATTGTTTTGCTACAATCGGGCGGAAGGCGGGGTACACCCTGGACAAGTCGCCACCTCATAGGCGCCAGCGCCCCCCGCGACCCCGAAAGGGAATAAGCGGTAGAAATGGATGGATGGATGGATAATTGTTTTGTTTTTAAATATTAAGGTGGTATTATTAAATAAGTGTATGATTGTTTTGTTGTCAAATGTTAAGGTGGTATTATTAAATAAGTGTATAATTGTTTTGTTGTCAAATGTTATGGTGGTATTTTTATATAAGTGTATAATGTTTGGTTGTCAAATGTTAAGGTGGTATTATTAAATAAGTGTAAATTTGTTTTGTTGTCAAATGTTAAGGTGGTATTATTAAATAAGTGTATAATTGTTTTGCTGTTAAATGTTAAGGTGGTATTATTTGAAAGTGTATTATTGTTTTGTTGTCGAATCTTAAGGTGGTATTATTATATAAGTGTATAATGTTTGGTTGTCAAATGTTAAGGTGGTATTATTTGAAAGTGTATTATTGTTTTGTTGTCGAATGTTAAGGTGGTATTATTAAATAAGTGTATAATTGTTTTGCTGTTAAATGTTAAGGTGGTATTATTTGAAAGTGTATTATTGTTTTGTTGTCGAATCTTAAGGTGGTATTATTATATAAGTGTATAATGTTTGGTTGTCAAATGTTAAGGTGGTATTATTTGAAAGTGTATTATTGTTTTGTTGTCGAATGTTAAGGTGGTATTATTAAATAAGTGTATAATTGTTTTGCTATCAAATGTTAAGGTGATATTATCAAATAAGTGTATAATTGTTTTGTTGTCAAATCTTAAGGTGGTATTATTAAATGAATTTAATATGGTTTTGTTGTCAAATGTTAAGGTGGTATTATAAATAAGTGTATAATTGTATTGTTGTCAAATGTTAAGGTGGTATTTTTAAATAAGTGTCCAGCAGAACCGATAATCAACATTTCCGTTTTCTTAGCGTTAAGATGTAAAAAGTTGCTTGACATCCGTTGTTTGATTCCATGCATAAGGGTAAAATAAAAGTAAGACATGAATAAAATAAATAAATAAAAAACAGTAAATATATGAATTAATAAATAGTACTACATACAATCTTGCATTACTAATAAGATTTTTTTTTTTTTTTTTAAAGTAGGAATGAATTAAATGAAAAGAATGAATATCGGGTAAAACTCAGTGGGAGATTTTCAAACTGCTGTAATGTGACTCGACTTTTAAAGGCCAAACCTTTTAGTTTCTTTCCATCCAAGGTGGGCGGAGGGCATGAAAATTGACTTGGAATCCCCAAACTGTCGTCTGTGTTGTCCTGCGCTGGGCTGGAATACAAACCTCTTTATTCCCCTGAAGGAAGAACTGCGGACTTTACTTTCCATCTTCAGTCCGTCTCATGTCTGCCCTCGCTCCATAAATCTGGACTGAGACTGCACCCTGAAGGCTTGCAGACCTCCAGTAAACACAACTTACATGACTGCTCTCAAAGGCACCTTAAAGTCCTCTCCACTATCCTCCTTTTCCTCCTCCTTCTTCTTCTTCTTCTTCTTCTTCTTCTTCTTCTTCTTCTTCTTCTTCTTCTTCTTCTTCTTCTTTTTCACAACTCTGCTGCCTCTGGCCTGGATGCTGGTCACTAAGAACACCCTCTCTTCCCCTCGAGTGTTAAGGTGGAAATATTAAATAAGTGTATCATTGTTATGTTGTCAAATGTTAAGGTGGTATTATTAAATAGTTGTATAATTGTCAAATGTTAAGTTGGTATTATTAAATAAGTGTATCATTGTTTTGTTGTCTAATGTTAAGGTGGTATTATTAAATAAGTGTGTAATTGTTTTGTTGTCAAATGTTAAGGTGTTATTATTAAATAAGTGTATAATTGTTTCGTTGTCAAATGTTACGGTGGTATTATTAATTAAGTATATAATTGTTTTTTGTCTCATGTTAAAGTGGTATTATTAAATATGTGTATAATTGTTTAGTTGTCAAATGTTAAGGTGGTATTATTAAATACGCGTTACATTGTTTTGTTGTCAAATGTTAAGGTGGTATTAATAAATAGGAATGTAATTGTTTTGTTGTCAAATGTTAATGTGGTATTATTAAATATGTGTATAATTGTATTGTTGTCAAATGTTAAGGTGGTATTAATAAATGCGTGTTTCATTGTTTTGTTGTCTAATGTTAAGGTGGTATTAATAAATAGGAATGTATTTGTTTTGTTGTCAAATGCTAAGGTGGTATTAACAAATAAGTGTAATTGTTTTGCTGTCAAATGTTAAGGTGGTATTATTAAATAGGAATGTAATTGTTTTGTTGTCAAATGTTAAGGTGTTATTATTAAATAAGTGTATGATTGTTTTGTTGACAAATGTTACGGTGGTATTATTAATTAAGTATATAATTGTTTTTTGTCTCATTTTAAAGTGGTATTATTAAATATGTGTATAATTGTTTAGTTGTCAAATGTTAAGGTGGTATTATTAAATACGCGTTACATTGTTTTGTTGTCAAATGTTAAGGTGGTATTAATAAATAGGAATGTAATTGTTTTGTTGTCAAATGTTAAGGTGGTATTATTAAATATGTGTATAATTGTATTGTTGTCAAATGTTAAGGTGGTATTAATAAATGCGTGTTTCATTGTTTTGTTGTCTAATGTTAAGGTGGTATTAATAAATAGGAATGTATTTGTTTTGTTGTCAAATGCTAAGGTGGTATTAACAAATAAGTGTAATTGTTTTGCTGTCAAATGTTAAGGTGGTATTATTAAATATGTTTATAATTGTTTAGTTGTCAAATGTTAAGGTGGTATTATTAAATAAGTGTATAATTGTTTTGTTGTCAAATCTTAAGGTGGTATTATTAAATACGTGTATGATTTTTTTGTTGTCAAATGTTAAGGTGGTATTATTAAATAAGTATATAATTGTTTTTGTCTAATGTTAAAATGGTATTATTAAATATGTGTATAATTGTATTGTTGTCAAATGTTAAGGTGGTATTAATAAATATGTGTTTCATTGTTTTGTTGTCTAATGTTAAGGTGGTATTAATAAATAGGAATGTATTTGTTTTGTTGTCAAATGTTAAGGTGGTATTATTAAATAAGTGTATAATTGTTTTGTTGTCAAATCTTAAGGTGGTATTATTAAATAGATGTGTAATTGTTTTCTTGTCAAATGTTATGGTGGTATTTTTTGATAAGTGTATAATTTTTTTTGTTGTCAAATGTTAAGGTGGTATTATTAAATAGTTGTATAATTGTCAAATGTTAAGTTGGTATTATTAAATAAGTGTATCATTGTTTTGTTGTCTAATGTTAAGGTGGTATTATTAAATAAGTGTGTAATTGTTTTTTTGTCAAATGTTAAGGTGGTAATATAAAATAAGTGTATGATTGTTTTGTTGTCAAATGTTACGGTGGTATTATTAATTAAGTATATAATTGTTTTTTGTCTCATGTTAAAGTGGTATTATTAAATATGTGTATAATTGTTTAGTTGTCAAATGTTAAGGTGGTATTAATAAATAGGAATGTAATTGTTTTGTTGTCAAATGTTAAGGTGATATTATTAAATATGTGTATAATTGTATTGTTGTCAAATGTTAAGGTGGTATTAATAAATGCGTGTTTCATTGTTTTGTTGTCTAATGTTAAGGTGGTATTAATAAATATGAATGTATTTGTTTTGTTGTCAAATGCTAAGGTGGTATTATTAAATATGTTTATAATTGTTTAGTTGTCAAATGTTAAGGTGGTATTATTAAATAAGTGTATAATTGTTTTGTTGTCAAATCTTAAGGTGGTATTATTAAATACGTGTATGATTTTTTTGTTGTCAAATGTTAAGGTGGTATTATTAAATAAGTATATAATTGTTTTTGTCTAATGTTAAAATGGTATTATTAAATATGTGTATAATTGTATTGTTGTCAAATGTTAAGGTGGTATTAATAAATATGTGTTTCATTGTTTTGTTGTCTAATGTTAAGGTGGTATTAATAAATAGGAATGTATTTGTTTTGTTGTCAAATGTTAAGGTGGTATTATTAAATAAGTGTATAATTGTTTTGTTGTCAAATCTTAAGGTGGTATTATTAAATAGATGTGTAATTGTTTTCTTGTCAAATGTTATGGTGGTATTTTTTGATAAGTGTATAATTTTTTTTGTTGTCAAATGTTAAGGTGGAATTATTAAATAGATGTGTAATTGTTTTCTTGTCAAATGTTATGGTGGTATTTTTTGATAAGTGTATAATTTTTTTTGTTGTCAAATGTTAAGGTGGAATTATTAAATACGTATATGATTGTTTTGTTGTCAAATGTTATGGTGGTATTATTAAATAAGTATATAATTGTTTTTGTCTAATGTTAAAGTGGTATTATTAAATATGTGTATAATTGTATTGTGGTCAAATGTTAAGGTGGTATTAATAAATACGTGTTTCATTGTTTTGTTGTCTAATGTTAAGGTGGTATTAACAAAGAAGTGTAATTGTTTTGCTGTCAAATGTTAAGGTGGTGTTATTAAATATGTTTATAATTGTTTTGTTGTCAAATGTTAAGGTGGTATTATTAAATAATAATCTAATTGTTTTTTGTCTAGTGTAAGGTGGTATTATTATTAAAGTGTATAATACTTTTCTTGTCAAATGTTAAGGTGGTATTATTAAATAAGTGTATAATTGGTTTGTTGTCAAATGTTAAGGTGGTATTATTAAATAAGTGTATAATTGTTTTGTTGTCAAATGTTAAGGTGGTATTATTAAATAAGTGTATAATTGTTTAGTTATCAAATGTTAAGGTGGTATTATTAAATAAGTGTATAATGGTTTAGTTATCTAATGCTGAGGTGGTATTATTAAATAAGTGTATAATTGTTTAGTTATCAACTGTGAAGGTGATATTACTAAATAAGTGTATAATTGTTTAGTTATCTAATGTTGAGGTGGTATTATTAAATAAGTGAATAATTGTTTAGGTATCAAATGTTAAGGTGGTATTATTAAATAAGTGTATAATTGTTTAGTTATCAAATGTTAAGGTGGTATTACTAAATAAATGTATAATGGTTTAGTTATCAAATTTTGAGGTGGTATTACTAAATAAGTGTATAATTGTTTAGTTATCAAATGTTAAGGTGGTATTATTAAATAAGTGTATAATTGTTTAGTTATCAAATGTTAAGGTGGTATTACTAAATAAGTGTATAATGGTTTAGTTATCTAATGTTGAGGTGGTATTATTAAATAAGTGTATAATTGTTTTGTTATCAAATGTTAAGGTGGTATTATTAAATAAGTGTATATAATTGTTTAGTTATCTAATGTTAAGGTGGTATTATTAAATAATGTATATAATTGTTTAGTTATCTAATGTTAAGGTGGTATTATTAAATAAGTGTATATAATTGTTTTGCTGTCAAATGTTGAGGTGGTATTATTAAATAAGTGTATATAATTGTTTAGTTATCTAATGTTGAGGTGGTATTATTAAATAAGTGTATAATTGTTTAGTTGTCAAATGTTAAGGTGGTATTATTAAATAAGTGTATAATTGTTTAGTTATCAAATATTAAGGTGGTATTACTAAATAAGTGTATAATTGTTTAGTTATCTAATGTTGAGGTGGTATTATTAAATAAGTGTATAATTGTTTAGTTATCAAATGTTAAGGTGGTATTATTAAATAAGTGTATAATTGTTTTGTTGTCAAATGTTAAGGTGGTATTATTAAATAAGTGTATAATTGTTTTGTTGTCAAATGTTAAGGTGGTATTATTAAATAAGTGTATAATTGTTTAGTTATCTAATGTTGAGGTGGTATTATTAAATAAGTGTATAATTGTTCAGTTATCAAATGTTGAGGTGGTATTATTAAATAAGTGTACTGTCCTTCTCCTGACCTCCATCCTCCACTCGCTTCTATTTTGGCGTCCACATTCTGTCCTTTAAGGGGAAACAACCTCCAGTGCAAAGAAGCATGAGAAAGAAGCATGAGACTCCCCGACTTGACGCTGATGCAGGACGACTTCCTCCCCGACAATAAGACGTCTGATACAGCAGCGCTTGTGCGGAATCAAACATGAATATTCATGCTCGTGTGCGACTTGGACGCCACCAGCTCCTCTTATCCCCTCCCTCCTCCCACCTCCCTCTCCGAGTCTTTTCCTCCCGTCCCTGACTCACTCCGACCCTGAACGTCTTCCGTCTTCGCCGCTTTCTCTCTCTCTTTCTCCGACACGGCGTGTAGTCCTCATGCTCGCCGTCCTCAAGACCCTCCATCTCGCTCGCTCCCTCCCGGGGTTTCACAGCTCGGCAGCGCTGACTCATGGTGCGTGCCGTGCCCCCGGCGCCCCGGAATCCAGGTCTGCACTTGTGCAGCGGGAAAAATGAGCCGGACTGGCGTTTTCTGAGAATTTGCAAGGAAAATAACTGGAACGTAGAAAACCTCGCCGATGACCACAACAAGGGAGGCCAGACACAACTAGAACTACACACCCCTAATGGGTACACAACTTTTATAACGTCGGAAAGGTCTCGCTCGCGCCGACGGCGGAACTTTTAGTTCGGAAAACTTTGCGTTACCATAGCGACGGTATTGCGAAAACTAATCGCGATGGCACCATTGAATGGGTACCTATGATCCAATTAAATGGGTACACATCCTTTATAATGAACGATTATGCCAGCAGGAAGCTCAAATAGAGACAATACCTCCTCTTGTAGCTCAGCCATTGTTTAACATAGCTCGGTGCTTAACGTCTCATTTTGTTCACACACTTGTCTACTTTAACCCTGGCTAATAAAGTTTTGATGTCCAATGTTTGTTTTTGGCTGAATCGGCCATCGGAAGGAGGCGAGCTCCATCGGGGTTTTCCCGTTAAAGCGGATGGAAGCCCTGAAAATGTGCTTTTTTGTTTGTGAACAGTCTCTCCTCACTGCCACATATTTCATCTCACTGTCAAGTGTTCCGGGGAAAACGTGGACACGCATGGCCTCTGTCGGAAAATGTCACTTTTATGGAGGTCGTGTGTCTATTTTCGCTTGTGTTGGGCCTCAAAGCCAAGAAAGTCGGCTCAATCTCTCATTGACTCTAATGTTACATGTCGCAAAAATTCCCATTTTCCTACTTGCTGTAACTCGGCCATTTCTCCATTTTTTGGAAATCTGAGAACACCGGAATGTTCCCCACAGCCTTGAGGCGCTAACGGTTTTTACGAAAAGTCGATATCTGAAAGCGTTTGCCCACAATCAGACTTTTTTCGGCACAAAGTTTTTCAACAAATCCTACATAAACTGCAGTGTCATTGTGTGAATGCTCCAAAAGTATTTGCGCAATTTATCTTACGGTTACTGTGAGACTAACCGGACAACGAACCCCCACATATGTTATACCGTCGGAAAGGTCTCGCTCGCGCCGACGGCAGAACTTTTAGTTCGGAAAACTTTGCGTTACCATAGCGACGGTATTGCGAAAACTAATCGCGATGGCACCATTGAATGGGTACCTATGATCCAATTAAATGGGTACACATCCTTTATAATGAACGATTATGCCAGCAGGAAGCTCAAATAGAGACAATACCTCCTCTTGTAGCTCAGCCATTGTTTAACATAGCTCGGTGCTTAACGTCTCATTTTGTTCACACACTTGTCTACTTTAACCCTGGCTAAAAAAGTTTGGATGTCCAATGTTTGTTTTTGGCTGAATCGGCCATCGGAAGGAGGCGAGCCCCATCGGGGTTTTCCCGTTAAAGCGGATGGAAGCACTGAAAATGTGCTTTTTTGTTTGTGAACAATCTCTCCTCACTGCCACATATTTTATCCCACTGTCAAGTGTTTCGGGGAAAACGTTGACACGCATGGCCTCTGTCGGAAAATGTCACTTTTATGGAGGTCGTGTGTCTATTTTCGCTTGTGTTGGCCCTCCAAGCCAAGAAAGTCGACTCAAACTCTCATTGACTCTAATGTTACATGTCGCAAAAATTCCCATTTTCCTACTTGCTGTAACTCGGCATTTTCTCAATTTTTTGGAGATCTGAGAACACCGGAATGTTCCCCACACCCTTGAGGCGCTAACGGTTTTTACGAAAAGTCGATATCTGAAAGCGTTTGCCCACAATCAGACTTTGTTCGGCACAAAGTTTTTCAACAAATCCTACATAAACTGCAGTGTCATTGTGTGAATGCTCCAAAAGTATTTGCGCAATTTATCTTACGGTTACTGTGAGGCTAACCGGACAACGAACCCCCACATATGTTATACCGTCGGAAAGGTCTCGCTCGCGCCGACGGCAGAACTTTTAGTTTGGAAAACTTTGCGTTACCATAGCGACGGTATTGCAAAAACTAATCGCGATGGCACCATTGAATGGGTACCTATGATCCAATTAAATGGGTACACATCCTTTATAATGAAGGATTATGCCAGCAGGACGCTCAAATAGAGACAATACCTCCTCTTGTAGCTCAGCCATTGTTTAACGTAGCTCGGTGCTTAACGTCTCATTTTGTTCACACACTTGTCTACTTTAACCCTGGCTAAAAAAGTTTGGATGTCCAATGTTTGTTTTTGGCTGAATCGGCCACCGGAAGGAGGCAAGCTCCATCGGGGTTTTCCCGTTAAAGCGGATCGAAGCCCTGAAAATGTGCTTTTTTGTTTGTGAACAGTCTCTCCTCACTGCCACATATTTCATCCCACTGTCAAGTGTTCCGGGGAAAACGTTGACACGCATGGCCTCTGTCGGAAAATGTCACTTTTATGGAGGTCGTGTGTCTATTTTCGCTTGTGTTGGCCCTCCAAGCCAAGAAAGTCGGCTCAATCTCTCATTGACTCTAATGTTACATGTCGCAAAAATTCCCATTTTCCTACTTGCTGTAACTCGGCCATTTCTCCATTTTTTGGAAATCTGAGAACACCGGAATGTTCCCCACAGCCTTGAGGCGCTAACGTTTTTTACGAAAAGTCGATATCTGAAAGCGTTTGCCCCCAATCAGACTTTGTTCAGCACAAAGTTTTTCAACAAATCCTACATAAACTGCAGTGTCATTGTGTGAATGCTCTAAAAGTATTCGCACAATTTATCTTACGGTTACTGTGAGACTAACGGGACAACGAACCCCCACATATGTTATACCGTCGGAAAGGTCTCGCTCGCGCCGACGGCGGACCTTTTAGTTTGGAAAACTTTGCGTTACCATGGCGACGCTGTTGTGAAAACTAATCGCTATGGGACCATTGAATGGGTACCTATGATCCAATTAAATGGGTACACATCCTTTATAATGAAGGATTATGCCAGCAGGACGCTCAAATAGAGACAATACCTCCTCTTGTAGCTCAGCCATTGTTTAACGTAGCTCTGTGCTTAACGTCTCATTTTTTTCACACACTTGTCTACTTTCACCCTGGCTAAAAAAGTTTTGATGTCCAATGTTTGTTTTTGGCTGACTAGGCCATCGGAAGGAGGCGAGCTCCATCGGGGTTTTCCCGTTAAAGCGGATGGAAGCCCTGAAAATGTGCCTAATTGTTTGTGAACAGTCTCTCCTCACTGCCACATATTTCATCCCACTGTCAAGTGTTCCGGGGAAAACGTTGACACGCATGGCCTCTGTCGGAAAATGTCACTTTTATGGAGGTCGTGTGTCTATTTTCGCTTGTGTTGGCCCTCCTAGCCAAGAAAGTTGGCTCAATCTCTCATTGACTCTAATGTTACATGTCGCAAAAATTGCCATTTTCCTACTTGCTGTAACTCGACCATTTCTCAATTTTTTGGGAAATCTGAGAACACCGGAATGTTCCCCACAGCCTTGAGGCGCTAACGTTTTTTACGAAAAGTCGATATCTGAAAGCGTTTGCCCGCAATCAGACTTTATTCGGCACAAAGTTTTTCAACAAATCCTACATAAACTGCAGTGTCATTGTGTGAATGCTCTAAAAGTATTCGCACAATTTCTGTTACGGTTAATGTGAGACTAACCGGACAACGAACCCCCACATATGTTATACCATCAGAAAGGTTTCGATCGCGCCGACGGCGGAACTTTTAGGTCGGAAAACTTTGCGTTACCATGGCGATGCTATTGCGAAAACTAATCGCTATGGGACCATTGAATGGGTACCTATGATCCAATTAAATGGGTACACATCCTTTATAATGAAGGATTATGCCAGCAGGACGCTCAAATAGAGACAATACCTCCTCTTGTAGCTCAGCCATTGTTTAACATAGCTCGGTGCTTAACGTCTCATTTTGTTCACACTTTTGTCTACTTTAACCCTGGCTAAAAAATTTTTGATGTCCAATGTTTGTTTTTGGCTGAATCGGCCATCGGAAGGAGGCGAGCTCCATCGGGGTTTTCCCGTTAAAGCGGATGGAAGCTCTGAAAATGTGCTTTTTTGTTTGTGAACAATCTCTCCTCACTGCCACATATTTCATCCCAATGTCAAGTATTTCGGGGAAAACGTTGACACGCATGGCCTCTCTCGGAAAATGTCACTTTTATGGAGGTCGTGTGTCTATTTTCGCTTGTGTTGGCCCTCCAAGCCAAGAAAGTCGGCCCAATCTCTCATTGACTCTAATGTTACATGTCGCAAAAATTCCCATTTTCCTACTTGCTTTAACTCGGCCATTTCTCCATTTATCGGAAATCTGCGAACACCGGAATGTTCCCCAAAGCCTTAAGGCGCTAACGGTTTTTACGAAAAGTCGATATCTGAAAGCGTTTGCCCACAATCAGATTTTGTTCAGCACAAAGTTTTTCAACAAATCCTACATAAACTTCAGTTTCATTGTGTGAATGATTAAAAGTATTCGCACAATTTATCTTACGGTTACTGTGAGGCTAACCGGACAACGAACGCCCACATATGTTATACCGTCGGAAAGGTCTCACTCGCGCCGACGGTGGAACTTTTAGTTCGGAAAACTTTGCGTTACCATAGCGACGGTATTGCGAAAACTAATCGCGATGGCACCATTGAATGGGTACCTATGATCCAATTAAATGGGTACACATCCTTTATAATGAAGGATTATGCCAGCAGGACGCTCAAATAGAGACAATACCTCCTCTTGTAGCTCAGCCATTGTTTAACGTAGCTCGGTGCTTAACGTCTCGTTTTTTTCACACACTTGTGTACTTTAACCCTGGCTAAAAAAGTTTTGATGTCCAATGTTCGTTTTTGGCTGAATAGGCCATCGGAAGGAGGCGAGCTCCATCGGGGTTTTCCCGTTAAAGCGGATGGAAGCCCTGAAAATTTGCTTTTTTGTTTGTGAACAATCCCTCCTCACTGCCACATATTTCATCCCACTGTCATGTGTTTCGGGGAAAACGTTGACACGCATGGACCCTCTCAGAAAATGTCACTTTTATGGAGGTCATGTGTCCCATTTCGCTTGTGTTGGCCCTCAAAGCCAAGAAAGTCGGCCCAATCTCTCATTGACTCTAATGTTACATGTCGGCTCTGAAAAACAGAAAAACGCAAAAATTCCCGTTTTCCTACTTGCTGTAACTCGACCATTTCTCAATTTTTTGGAAATCTGAGAACTCCGGAATGTTCCCTAAAGCCTTAAGGCGCTAACGGTTTTTACGAAAAGTCGATATCTGAAAGCGTTTGCCCACAATCAGACTTTGTTCGGCACAAAGTTTTTCAACAAATCCTACATAAACTTCGGTGTCATTGTGTGAATGCTCCAAAAGTATTCGCGCAATTTATCTTACGGTTAATGTGAGGCTAACCGGACAACGAACCCCCACATATGTTATACCGTCGGAAAAGTCTCGCTCGCGCCGACGGCGGACCTTTTAGTTTGGAAAACTTTGCGTTACCATGGCGACGCTATTGTGAAAACTAATCGCGATGGCACCATTGAATGGGTACCTATGATCCCATTAAATGGGTACACATCCTTTATAATGAAGGATTATGCCAGCAGGACGCTCAAATAGAGACAATACCTCCTCTTGTAGCTCAGCCATTGTTTAACGTAGCTCGGTGCTTAACGTCTCATTTTGTTCACACACTTGTCTACTTTAACCCTGGCTAAAAAAGTTTGGATGTCCAATGTTTGTTTTTGGCTGAATCGGCCACCGGAAGGAGGCAAGCTCCATCGGGGTTTTCCCGTTAAAGCGGATCGAAGCCCTGAAAATGTGCTTTTTTGTTTGTGAACAGTCTCTCCTCACTGCCACATATTTCATCCCACTGTCAAGTGTTCCGGGGAAAACGTTGACACGCATGGCCTCTGTCGGAAAATGTCACTTTTATGGAGGTCGTGTGTCTATTTTCGCTTGTGTTGGCCCTCCAAGCCAAGAAAGTCGGCTCAATCTCTCATTGACTCTAATGTTACATGTCGCAAAAATTCCCATTTTCCTACTTGCTGTAACTCGGCCATTTCTCCATTTTTTGGAAATCTGAGAACACCGGAATGTTCCCCACAGCCTTGAGGCGCTAACGTTTTTTACGAAAAGTCGATATCTGAAAGCGTTTGCCCCCAATCAGACTTTGTTCAGCACAAAGTTTTTCAACAAATCCTACATAAACTGCAGTGTCATTGTGTGAATGCTCTAAAAGTATTCGCACAATTTATCTTACGGTTACTGTGAGACTAACGGGACAACGAACCCCCACATATGTTATACCGTCGGAAAGGTCTCGCTCGCGCCGACGGCGGACCTTTTAGTTTGGAAAACTTTGCGTTACCATGGCGACGCTGTTGTGAAAACTAATCGCTATGGGACCATTGAATGGGTACCTATGATCCAATTAAATGGGTACACATCCTTTATAATGAAGGATTATGCCAGCAGGACGCTCAAATAGAGACAATACCTCCTCTTGTAGCTCAGCCATTGTTTAACGTAGCTCTGTGCTTAACGTCTCATTTTTTTCACACACTTGTCTACTTTCACCCTGGCTAAAAAAGTTTTGATGTCCAATGTTTGTTTTTGGCTGACTAGGCCATCGGAAGGAGGCGAGCTCCATCGGGGTTTTCCCGTTAAAGCGGATGGAAGCCCTGAAAATGTGCCTAATTGTTTGTGAACAGTCTCTCCTCACTGCCACATATTTCATCCCACTGTCAAGTGTTCCGGGGAAAACGTTGACACGCATGGCCTCTGTCGGAAAATGTCACTTTTATGGAGGTCGTGTGTCTATTTTCGCTTGTGTTGGCCCTCCTAGCCAAGAAAGTTGGCTCAATCTCTCATTGACTCTAATGTTACATGTCGCAAAAATTGCCATTTTCCTACTTGCTGTAACTCGACCATTTCTCAATTTTTTGGGAAATCTGAGAACACCGGAATGTTCCCCACAGCCTTGAGGCGCTAACGTTTTTTACGAAAAGTCGATATCTGAAAGCGTTTGCCCGCAATCAGACTTTATTCGGCACAAAGTTTTTCAACAAATCCTACATAAACTGCAGTGTCATTGTGTGAATGCTCTAAAAGTATTCGCACAATTTCTGTTACGGTTAATGTGAGACTAACCGGACAACGAACCCCCACATATGTTATACCATCAGAAAGGTTTCGATCGCGCCGACGGCGGAACTTTTAGGTCGGAAAACTTTGCGTTACCATGGCGATGCTATTGCGAAAACTAATCGCTATGGGACCATTGAATGGGTACCTATGATCCAATTAAATGGGTACACATCCTTTATAATGAAGGATTATGCCAGCAGGACGCTCAAATAGAGACAATACCTCCTCTTGTAGCTCAGCCATTGTTTAACATAGCTCGGTGCTTAACGTCTCATTTTGTTCACACTTTTGTCTACTTTAACCCTGGCTAAAAAATTTTTGATGTCCAATGTTTGTTTTTGGCTGAATCGGCCATCGGAAGGAGGCGAGCTCCATCGGGGTTTTCCCGTTAAAGCGGATGGAAGCTCTGAAAATGTGCTTTTTTGTTTGTGAACAATCTCTCCTCACTGCCACATATTTCATCCCAATGTCAAGTATTTCGGGGAAAACGTTGACACGCATGGCCTCTCTCGGAAAATGTCACTTTTATGGAGGTCGTGTGTCTATTTTCGCTTGTGTTGGCCCTCCAAGCCAAGAAAGTCGGCCCAATCTCTCATTGACTCTAATGTTACATGTCGCAAAAATTCCCATTTTCCTACTTGCTTTAACTCGGCCATTTCTCCATTTATCGGAAATCTGCGAACACCGGAATGTTCCCCAAAGCCTTAAGGCGCTAACGGTTTTTACGAAAAGTCGATATCTGAAAGCGTTTGCCCACAATCAGATTTTGTTCAGCACAAAGTTTTTCAACAAATCCTACATAAACTTCAGTTTCATTGTGTGAATGATTAAAAGTATTCGCACAATTTATCTTACGGTTACTGTGAGGCTAACCGGACAACGAACGCCCACATATGTTATACCGTCGGAAAGGTCTCACTCGCGCCGACGGTGGAACTTTTAGTTCGGAAAACTTTGCGTTACCATAGCGACGGTATTGCGAAAACTAATCGCGATGGCACCATTGAATGGGTACCTATGATCCAATTAAATGGGTACACATCCTTTATAATGAAGGATTATGCCAGCAGGACGCTCAAATAGAGACAATACCTCCTCTTGTAGCTCAGCCATTGTTTAACGTAGCTCGGTGCTTAACGTCTCGTTTTTTTCACACACTTGTGTACTTTAACCCTGGCTAAAAAAGTTTTGATGTCCAATGTTCGTTTTTGGCTGAATAGGCCATCGGAAGGAGGCGAGCTCCATCGGGGTTTTCCCGTTAAAGCGGATGGAAGCCCTGAAAATTTGCTTTTTTGTTTGTGAACAATCCCTCCTCACTGCCACATATTTCATCCCACTGTCATGTGTTTCGGGGAAAACGTTGACACGCATGGACCCTCTCAGAAAATGTCACTTTTATGGAGGTCATGTGTCCCATTTCGCTTGTGTTGGCCCTCAAAGCCAAGAAAGTCGGCCCAATCTCTCATTGACTCTAATGTTACATGTCGGCTCTGAAAAACAGAAAAACGCAAAAATTCCCGTTTTCCTACTTGCTGTAACTCGACCATTTCTCAATTTTTTGGAAATCTGAGAACTCCGGAATGTTCCCTAAAGCCTTAAGGCGCTAACGGTTTTTACGAAAAGTCGATATCTGAAAGCGTTTGCCCACAATCAGACTTTGTTCGGCACAAAGTTTTTCAACAAATCCTACATAAACTTCGGTGTCATTGTGTGAATGCTCCAAAAGTATTCGCGCAATTTATCTTACGGTTACTGTGAGGCTAACCGGACAACGAACGCCCACATATGTTATACCGTCGGAAAGGTCTCACTCGCGCCGACGGTGGAACTTTTAGTTCGGAAAACTTTGCGTTACCATAGCGACGGTATTGCGAAAACTAATCGCGATGGCACCATTGAATGGGTACCTATGATCCAATTAAATGGGTACACATCCTTTATAATGAAGGATTATGCCAGCAGGACGCTCAAATAGAGACAATACCTCCTCTTGTAGCTCAGCCATTGTTTAACGTAGCTCGGTGCTTAACGTCTCGTTTTTTTCACACACTTGTGTACTTTAACCCTGGCTAAAAAAGTTTTGATGTCCAATGTTCGTTTTTGGCTGAATAGGCCATCGGAAGGAGGCGAGCTCCATCGGGGTTTTCCCGTTAAAGCGGATGGAAGCCCTGAAAATTTGCTTTTTTGTTTGTGAACAATCCCTCCTCACTGCCACATATTTCATCCCACTGTCATGTGTTTCGGGGAAAACGTTGACACGCATGGACCCTCTCAGAAAATGTCACTTTTATGGAGGTCATGTGTCCCATTTCGCTTGTGTTGGCCCTCAAAGCCAAGAAAGTCGGCCCAATCTCTCATTGACTCTAATGTTACATGTCGGCTCTGAAAAACAGAAAAACGCAAAAATTCCCGTTTTCCTACTTGCTGTAACTCGACCATTTCTCAATTTTTTGGAAATCTGAGAACTCCGGAATGTTCCCTAAAGCCTTAAGGCGCTAACGGTTTTTACGAAAAGTCGATATCTGAAAGCGTTTGCCCACAATCAGACTTTGTTCGGCACAAAGTTTTTCAACAAATCCTACATAAACTTCGGTGTCATTGTGTGAATGCTCCAAAAGTATTCGCGCAATTTATCTTACGGTTAATGTGAGGCTAACCGGACAACGAACCCCCACATATGTTATACCGTCGGAAAAGTCTCGCTCGCGCCGACGGCGGACCTTTTAGTTTGGAAAACTTTGCGTTACCATGGCGACGCTATTGTGAAAACTAATCGCGATGGCACCATTGAATGGGTACCTATGATCCCATTAAATGGGTACACATCCTTTATAATGAAGGATTATGCCAGCAGGACGCTCAAATAGAGACAATACCTCCTCTTGTAGCTCAGCCATTGTTTAACGTAGCTCTGTGCTTAACGTCTCATTTTGTTCACACACTTGTCTACTTTAACCCTGGCTAATAAAGTTTGGATGTCCAATGTTAGTTTTTGGCTGAATAGGCCATCGGAAGGAGGCGAGCTCCATCGGGGTTTTCCCGTTAAAGCGGATGGAAGCCTTGAAAATATGCTTTTTTGTTTGTGAACAATCCCTCCTCACTGCCACATATTTCATCCCACTGTCATGTGTTTCGGGGAAAACGTTGACACGCATGGCCTCTCTCGGAAAATGTCACTTTTATGGAGGTCGTGTGTCTATTTTCGCTTGTGTTGGCCCTCCAAGCCAAGAAAGTCGGCCCAATCTCTCATTGACTCTAATGTTACATGTCGGCTCTGAAAAACTGAAAAACGCAAAAATTCCCGTTTTCCTACTCACTGTAACTCGGCCATTTCTCCATTTTTTGGAAATCTG
>NC_084613.1:9933800-9981300 GCF_033978795.1 Nerophis ophidion | reverse complement strand
AATATTAAACATATTATTGTCTTAATAGATCTCTGCATTTAGGAAGCAGTCCATGAAATCATTTAAGTGTTGCGAGGAGAAAGACTTCCTCTCCCTGAGCTGGAAATGGTCAAACCTTGTCAAAAACTGACCACAGAATAGCCTGAGACCGCGTGGCAAGTAGAGCGCGGCTGATTTCCCAGTTGGGGGCCAAGTTTCACCGAGTAACTCCTGTCAGCCAGTGAGGAGGAAGTGTCAGGCTTCCCTGTCCAGGGCCAAAAGGAAAATATTCCGGCTTGAATTCCCGGTGAGACGCACGAGAGCTGAAGCTGAAAGGTGTATCGTCCCTGTCACCATCACTGTGGTCCTCACAGACTTCGGATTCTTCTGATGGACCGTCACACTTCAACTCGAAGAGCTGGGATTAAGAAAAAATTCAGCCTGAGTGCGGTCTTCGGACGTTGATGTGACCATTGAAATTTGATCATTTCCCGACCGATATTCTACAACACAAATACATCGTTGAAACAACGTGATTTTCGACAATGTTGAATCAATGTTGGCTTCTGACGTTGATTTGACCATTGAAATTTGGTCATTTTCCCCGACCGATATTCTAAAACACACGTACAATGTTAAAACAACTTGATTTTTGACAATGTTAAATCAATGTTGTGTTCTGACATTGATTTGACCATTGAAATTTGGTAATTTCCCAAACAATATTTTGAAAACAAGTACAACGTTGAAACAACATGCTTTTGACAACGTTTATTCAATGTCAGGTTAGGACGTTGATTTGATCATTGAAATTTGGTCATTTTCCCGACCAGTGTTCTACAACACAAATACAACGTTGAAACACCATGCTTTTTGACGACGTTAAATCAATGTTGAGTTCTGACGTTAATTTGACTATAGAACTTTGGTCATTTCCCCAACTAATAGTCTACAGCACAAATACAATTTTGAAACAACTGCTTTTTGACAATGTTAAATCAATGTTGTGTTCTGACGTTGATTTGACCATTGAATTTTGGTCATTTCCCCAACCAATATTCTACAACACAAACACATCGTTAAAAAAAAATGCTTTATAACAACGTTTACTCAATGTCAGGTTGTGACATTGATTTGACCTTTAAAATTTGGTCATTTCCTCGACCAATGTTCTACAACACAAAAACAACATTGAAACAACATGCTTTTGACACCGTTTATTCAATCTCAGGTTGTGACGTTAATTTGACCATAGAATTTTGGTCATTTCCCCAACCAATATTCTACAAAACAAATACAATATTGAAACAACATGCTTTTTGACAATGTTAAATCAATTTCCGCTTCTGACGTTAATTTGACCTTTGAAATTTGGTCATTTCCTCGACCAATATTCTACAGCACAAATACAACATTGTAACAACATGCTTTTTGACAACGTTAAATCAATGTTGGGTTCTGATGTTGATTTGACCATTGAAAGTTGGTCATTTCCCAACCAATATTCTACAGCACAACTACAACGTTGAAACAACTTGATTTTTGACAATGTTAAATCAATGTTGTGTTCTGACGTTGATTTGACCATTGAAATGTTGTCATTTCCCAACCAATATTTTGAAAACAAATACAACATTGAAACAACATGATTTTGACAATGTTTATTCAATGTCGGGTTGTGGCGTTAATTTGACCATAGAATTTTGGTCATTTCCCAACCAATATTCTACAACACAAATACAACGTTGAAACAATATGATTTTCGACAATGTTAAATCAATGTTGGGTTCTGACGTTGATTTGACCATTGAAATTTGGTCATTTCCCCAACCAATATTCTACAACACAAATACAACGTTGAAACAACATGCTCTATAACAACGTTTATTCGATGTCAGGTTGTGACATTGATTTGACCTTTGAATTTTGGTCATTTTTGAACCAATATTCTACAACACAAACACAACGTTGAAACAACATGCTTTTTGACAAAGTTTATTCGATGTCCGCTTCTGACGTTGATTTGGCCATTGAAATTTGGTCATTTCCTCAACCAATGTTCTACGACACAAATACAACGTTGAAACAACATGCTTTTCGACAATGCTAAATCAATGTTGGGTTCTGATGTTGATTTGACCATTGAAATTTGGTCATTTCCCAACCAATATTCTACAACACAAATACAACGTTGAAACAACATACTTTTTGGCAACGTTAAATCAATGTTGGGTTCTGATGTTGATTTGACCGTAGAAATTTGGTCATTTACCAACCAATATTCTACAACACAAACACAACCTTGAAACAACATGCTTTTCGACAAACTTTATTCAATGTCCGCTTCTGACTTTGATTTGACCATTGAAATTTGGTCATTTCCTCAACCAATATTCTACAACACAAATACAATGTTGAAACAACATACTTTTTGGCAACGTTTAATCAATTTCCGCTTCTGACGTTGATTTGACCATTGAAATTTGGTCATTTCCTCAACCAATATTCTACAACAAAAATACAACGTTGAAACAACGTGCTTTTTGACAAACGTTATTCAATGTCCGCTTCTGACTTTGATTTGACCATTGAAATTTGGTCATTTCCTCGACCAATGTTCTACAACACAAATACAACGTTGAAACAACATACTTTTTGGCAACGTTAAATCAATGTTGGGTTCTGATGTTGATTTGACCGTTGAAATTTGGTCATTTCCCAACCAATGTTTTGAAAACAAGTACAACGTTGAAGCAACATAATTTTTGGCAACGTTAAATCAATGTTGGGTTTTGATGTTGATTTGACCATTGAAATTTGGGCATTTCCCAACCAATATTTTACAACACAAATACAACGTTGAAACAACATGCTCTAT
Organism: Nerophis ophidion; assembly: GCF_033978795.1. Lineage (NCBI taxonomy): Eukaryota > Metazoa > Chordata > Actinopteri > Syngnathiformes > Syngnathidae > Nerophis > Nerophis ophidion. The sequence continues at coordinate 9,978,443 of NC_084613.1, read as the reverse complement.
AACAACGTTTATTCAATGTCAGATTCTGACATTGACTTGACCATTTGAAATTTGGTCATTTTTCAACCAATATTAACATAGATTTAATCAATGTCAGGTTGTGACCTTAATTCCTCCTTCCTGGTCTCCTTCTTCTTCTCCTCCTGCTGTGTGGTCTTTAGTCACAACACCAAGACCACATCCTGGTTGGATCCTCGTCTGGCCAAGAAAGCAAAGCCTCCAGAAGAATGCCGGGAAGATGGTGAGCTCCTCTTTTTCCACCTTGGTGTTGATCACAGAGTTGAGTTTAATCTTCTTGCTGTTAGTCCACCTGCTTGTCATGTGTGTAAAAGTGTGTGTTCATGTATTGCTACCAAGGAAAAGTAGCTTCCATATAAGGAGGTGTGAACAAGTTGGGACAAAAATCATGGGCCCAATACATAAAACCATTGCATCTAATAGAGAATGTCTCATTTGCACCCCCTGGTGGTGAAATCTATCAAAAATTAGGGCGGTCCCACAAAGAAGGGATTGTTCGAATTGAATCTGTTGCAAGTCTTGTGTGTTCTTTGTAACTTGTTTGAGTGTGCTATGGCTATTGAGGTTTTTTTTTTCTTCCTGGTCTCAGTCTGGACCAACGTTTCCTCTAAGGTAGCCTGTGCAATTGCACACTACTCATGCGTCCTCTGCGCACGACAAATCTAGGCTGCGCACAAAATCGAATAAAAAGATAAGCGCATAACAGTGTGCACGTCTGCTGTCGCCACTGAATGCTCAAGGAGTTTTGGCGTTTGCTCACACATATGAAAAATTGGAGGGAAAATTGGTCTGGACCCCCTTCCCCGGGAGTCCAAGCTTTTTTTACTCAAAAAAAAAAAATCACTGCACGTAAGCGATGATATTAAGGACCTTGGATCCCTCAGGCGGTACTACATCAAAAGGCAATATCAGTGTGTAAGGGATATCACTACATGGGCTCAGGAACACTTCAAAAAACCACTGTCAGTGACTACGGTTCCACGCTACATCTGCAAGTGCAAGTTAAAACTCTACTAAGGAAAGCCAAAGCCATTTATCAACAACACCCGGAAATGCCGCAGTTGATTCTGTGGTCTGACGAGTCCACATTCCAAATTATTTTTGGAAACTGTGGACGTCGTGTCCTCCGGACCAAAGGGGGAAAAGAACCATCCGGACTGTTCTAGACGCAAAGTGTAAAAGCCAGCATCTGTGATGGTATGGGGGTGTGTTAGTGGCCAAGGCATTGGTAACTTACACATCTGTGAAGGCACCATTAATGCTGAAAGGAACATACAGCTTTTGGAGCAACACATGTTGCCATCCAAGCAACGTTATCATGAACGCCCCTGCTTATTACAGCAAGACAATGCCAAAGCCACCTGTTACAACAGCCTGGCTTCGTAGTAAAAGAGTGTGGGTACTAGACTGGCCTGTCTGTAGTCCAGACCTGTCTCCCGTTGAAAATGTGAAGGCTAAAATATCAAACGGGAGACCGTTGAACAACTTAAGCTGTACATCAAGCAAGAACAGGAAATAATTCCACTTGAAAAATGTGTTTCCTCAGTTCCCGAATTCCAACGATAAGTATCTTGTCTTTGCAGTCTATAACACAAATGTTTACAGTAGACACCACAAGCGCTGCCATAGGTTATGATGTGAATCAGCAGAGACTTCATCAGTGCCCTCTCCACGTCTCAATCACCACACACACACACACACACACACACACACACACACACACACACACTGCAACTGTCCGCCATTTATTCTCCTCTACCTCCTCTTTGCTAGCTCGTTTTCCGTCGTTTTTCGCGTCTCTGCCCAGTAAAGAGCCGACGTGTGTCTGGAATTGTAAGTGTGGCGCTCAGCTCTGCACAAACACACACAAACACACACACACACACACACACACACACACACACACACACACACACACACACACACAATACACACATTTATGTATTTCAAACCTTCTGGGGACCTTAGAAAAATGCCTCCCTTTTTAGGACCAGCCTTACTAAATATATAAAAATGTGTATTTACAACATTAATAATATATACATACTATTCAAATATAAAAAAAACTTGTTGTGAAAAATGAGTGGGAATTTCACAAGAAAAAGGTCCCAATTTCAGAAGAAATACTTAGAATTTTAGCAGTATTATAATAAAAGTCGTCATTTTACGCAACACAAGTCAACATTTTACAAGAAAAACTGAACATTTGTGCAATATTATGATAAGAGTTGGAATTTTACTCAATAACAGTCGCAATTGTACAAGAAAAAGCTTAAAATGTTGTCAATTTTATGAGAAGAGTCGTAATTTTACCCGACGAAAGTCACAGTTTTATTAGAAAACATTCCAATATTGGCAATATTTTAAAAAATTATCAGAATTTTACCTTAAAAGATGACAAAAGTCATAATTTTACTCAAAAAATGTCACTATTTTACAAGAACAACAAAAAAAAATTGGCAATATTGTGATAAAAGTCTGAATTGAGTATGACAAATGTCACCATTCTGCATTAAAAAGTAATAATTGTACATGAAAAAAATTTAATAATTTTACGAGAAAATATTGCAATATTACAGAAACAGAAAGAATACGAGAAATTGTTCCCAATTTTATAAGAAAAAAGTCGACACTTTGTGAGAAAAATACAGCTTTTAGTTAGTTTATTCTATTTTTTTTAATTTTTTTTAATAGTTTTTTTTAATTTTTATGATTTACTTCAAGTTATTACAGTATGTCTTTATATACATATTTATTTATTTTTATTTGAAACAGAATTTCAGCCAATCGGGGGCGCATTTCAATTTCTTACACACACTTGTTATTTCATATGTCACATTTTTATAAGAAAACATTCCAATTTTGGCAATATTTTAAAAATTATCAGAATTTTACTTGGCAAGATGACAAAAGCCATTATTTTACTCACAAAATGTCACTATTTTACAAGAACAACAAAAAAAATTGGCAATATTGTGATAAAAGTCCGAATTGAATATGACAAATATCACCATTTTGCATTAAAAAGTAATCATTGTACATACATTTTTTTTATAATTTTTACGAGAAAATATTGCAATATTACAGAAACAGAAAGAATGCGAGAAATGGTTCCCAATTTTATAAGAAAAAAGTCGACACATTGTGACACATTAGTTTATTAAATTTTTTTTAATAGTTTTTTTAATTTTGTGAAGTGAAGTGAATTATATTTATGTAGCGCTTTTCTCTTGTGACTCAAAGCGCTTTACATAGTGAAACCCAATATCTAAGTTACATTTAAACCAGTGTGGGTGGCACTGGGAGCAGGTGGGTAAAGTGTCTTGCCCAAGGACACAACGGCAGTGACTAGGATGGCGGAAGCGGGAATCGATCCTGCAACCCTCAAGTTGCTGGCACAGACGCTCTACCAACCGAGCTATGCCGCCCCATTTTCATGATTTACTTCAAGTTATTACAGTATGTCTCTATATACATATTTATTTATTTTTATTTAAAAAGTAATTTTGGCCAATCGGGAGCGCATTTCAATTTCTTACACACACTTGTTATTTCATATGTTGACCAGAGGGGGAGCACTTTTAAAAGCGACACACTTTCCATTTGAATAATCTGTCCTTCTTGGGACCACCCTCATTTTTGATAGATTTCACCTCCGTCTTTAGGACCAACCTTTCTAGATATATAAAGATGTGTATTTACAACATTAATAATATATACATAATATGCAAATATACAAATAATTTTTTGTGAAAAAAATATTGGAATTTCACAAGAAAAAGGTCACAATTTCACAAGAAAAACTTGGAATTTTGGCAGTATTATAATAAAAGTCGTCATTTTACTCAACGCATGCCAATGTTTACTTTTGTATGCACATTAAATCAACACAAAAAAATCCTGACTTTGGAGCAATGTTCACGGACTCCAGTGTTTGGCTCTCTATTAGATGCAATGTTTTTTTCTGTATTGGAACCACAATTTATGTCCTCACTTGTTCGCACTTCTTCATATTGGAAGCTACTTTTCCTTGTTGGTGTCTCAAGAAGGGTAGAAATACAAGAACACACACACACACGTTTATGTATTTCTGACCTTCTGGAGACCTGACAAAAACGCCTCACTCTTTAGATTTTCTAGATTTATAAAGATGTGTATTTACAACATTAATAATATATACATACTATGCAATTATACAAATGCTTTTTGTTAAAAAAAATATTGGAATTTCACAAGAAAAAGGTCACAATTTCACAAGAAAAACTTGGAATTTTGGCAGTAATATAATAAAAGTTTTAATTTTACTCAACGCAAGTCAATGTTTACTTTTGTATGCACATTAAATCAACAAAAAAAAATCCTGACTTTGGAGCAATGTTCACGGACTCTAGTATTTGGCTCTCTATTAGATGCAATGTTTTTTTCTGTATTGGAACCACAATTTATGTCCTCACTTGTTCACACCTCCTCATATTGGAAGCTACTTTTCCTTGTTGGTGTCTCAAGAAGTGTAGAAATACAAGAACACACACACACACACACACACAGTGTTGTCAGGTGCCAAACACGTCCTAGAGCGTGCCCAGTCTGCTTGGCCAAAGATTAGTTTTCACTCGCCTGAATGAATTGCGATGGTTGGGTCTGAAATCACGTTTTTTTTGGGCGTTAATAGATTTTTAAATAACGCTCAGCTTGTCTTTAACGGGACGCCGCGGTTCTGTCGGCGCCCATCAGTCAGTGGAATCTTCCCGGGGGGGTTTACTTTTGGCTCTATTTCCCAATGATGGTCAACATTAATCAAAACTATATAGAAGAATAGGTATAGCGGTACTAGTATAGTATTGCGGTACTAATGAATCAAAAACGGTACTATACTCTGTTTGTAAAATACCGGTTCCGTAATTTAAAAAAAAAAAAATGCTAACGGACTTGTCGTCACTTTTTGATTGCTTGATTGAAACTTTTATTAGTAGATTGCACAGTCCAGTCCATAGTGGATCTAACATAATAGTGAGAGTCCAGTCCACAGTGGATCTAACATAATAGTGAGATTCCAGTCCACAGTGGGTCTAACATAATAGTGAGAGTCCAGTCCATAGTGGATCTAACATAATAGTGTGAGAGTTCAGTCCATAGTGGATCTAACATAATAGTGAGAGTCCAGTCCATAGTGGATCTAACATAATATTGTGAGAGTTCAGTAATAGTGGATCTAAAATAATAGTGAGAGTCCAGTCCATAGTGGATCTAACATAATAGTGAGAGTCCAGTCCATAGTGGATCTAACATAATAGTGTTGGAGTCCAGTCTTGAGTGGGTCTAACATAATAGTGAGTCCAGTCCATAGTGTATCTAACATAATAGTGTTAGAGTCCGGTCCATAGTGGGTCTAACATAATAGTGAGAGTCCAGTCCATATTGGATCTAACATAATAGTGTTGGAGTCCAGTCTTTAGTGGGTCTAACATAATAGTGAGTCCAGTCCATAGTGGATCAAACATAATAGTAAGAGTCCAGTCCATGGTGGACCTAACATAGTAATGAGAGTTCAGTCCATAGTGGATCTAACATAATAGTGAGAGTCCAGTCCATATTGGATCTAACATAATAGTGTTGAAGTCCAGTCTTGAGTGGGTCTAACATAATAGTGAGTCCAGTCCATAGTGGATCTAACATAATAGTGTTAGAGTCCGGTCCATCGTGGGTCTAACATAATAGTGAGAGTCCAGTCCATATTGGATCTAACATAATAGTGTTGGAGTCCAGTCTTTAATGGGTCTAACATAATAGTGAGTCCAGTCCATAGTGGATCAAACATAATAGTAAGAGTCCAGTCCATAGTGGACCTAACATAGTAATGAGAGTTCAGTCCATTGTGGGTCTAACATAATAGTGAGAGTCCAGTCCATAGTGGATCCAACATAATAATGTGAGAGTTCAGTCCATAGTGGATCTAACATAATAGTGTTGGAGTCCAGTCCGTAGTGGATCTAACATAATAGGGTTGGAGTCCTGTCTTTAGTGGGTCTAACATAATAGTGTTGGAGTCCAGTCTTTAGTGGGTCTAACATAATAGTGAGTCCAGTCCATAGTGGATCAAACATAATAGTAAGAGTCCAGTCCATAGTGGACCTAACATAGTAATGAGAGTTCAGTCCATTGTGGGTCTAACCTAATAGTGAGAGTCCAGTCCATAGTGGATCCAACATAATATTGTGAGAGTTCAGTCCATAGTGGATCTAACATAATAGTGTTGGAGTCCAGTCCATAGTGGATCTAACATAATAGGGTTGGAGTCCTGTCTTTAGTGGGTCTAACATAATAGTGTTGGATTCCAGTCCATATTGGATCCAACATAATAAATAGTGTTTGAGTCCAGTCTTTAGTGGGTCTAACATGTTGGATTCCAGTCCATAATGGGTCTAACATAATAGTGAGAGTCCAGTTTTTAGCGGACCTAACAAAATAGCGAGAGTCCAGTCCATAGTGGATCTAACATAATAGTGTTGGAGTCCACATGGGTTTAACATAATAGTGTTGGAGTCCAGTCTTAAGTAGATCTAACATAATAGTGAGAGTCCAATCCATAGTGGATCTAACATAATAATGAGAGTCCAGTCCATAGTGGGTCTAACATAATAGTGAGAGTCCAGTCCATAGTGGATCCAGCATAATAGTGAAAGTCCAGTTCATAGTGGATCCAACATAATATTGTGAGAGTTCAGTCCATAGTGAAACTAACATAATAGTGTTAGAGTCCGGTCCATAGTGGATCTAACATAATAGTGAGAGTCCAGTCCATATTGGATCTAACATAATAGTGTTGGAGTCCAGTCTTTAGTGGGTCTAACATAATAGTGAGTCCAGTCCATAGTGGATCAAACATAATAGTAAGAGTCCAGTCCATAGTGGATCTAACATAATAGTGAGAGTCTAGTCCATAGTGGATCTAACATAATAGTGAGAGTCCAGTCCATATTGGTTCTAACATAATAGTGTTGGAGTCCAGTCTTTAGTGGGTCTAACATAATAGTGTAGGATTCAAGTCCATATTGGATCTAACATAATAAATAGTGTTGGAGTCCAGTCTTTAGTGGGTCTAACATATTGGATTCCAGTCCATAATGGGTCTAACTTAATAGTGAGAGTCCAGTCCATAGGGGATCTGACATAATAGTGTTGGAGTCCAGTCCATAGTGGATCTAACATAATTGTGTTGGAGTCCACATGGGTTTAACATAATAGTGTTGGAGTCCAGTCTTAAGTAGATCTAACATAATAGTGAGAGTCCAATCCATAGTGGATCTAACATAATAATGAGAGTCCAGTCCATAGTGGGTCTAACGTAATAGTGAGAGTCCAGTCCATAGTGGATCCAGCATAATAGTGAAAGTCCAGTTCATAGTGGATCTAATATAATATTGTGAGAGTCCAGTCCATAGTGGATCTAACATAATATTGTGAGAGTCCAGTCCATAGTGGATCTAACATAATAGTGAGAGTCCAGTCCATAGTGGATCTAACATAATAGTGAGAGTCCAGTCTTTAGTGGGTCTAACATAATAGTGTTGGATTCCAGTCCATAGTGGATCTAACATAATAGTGAGAGTCGAGTTTTTAGTGGACCTAACACAATAGTGAGAGTCCAGTCCATAGTGGATCTAACATAATAGCGAGAGTCGAGTCTTTAGTGGGTCTAACATAATAGTGAGAGTCCAGTCTTTAGTGGGTCTAACATAATAGTGTTGGAGTCCAGTCCATAGTGGATCCAACATAATAGTGAGAGTCCAGTCTTTAGTGGGTCTAACATATTAGTGAGAGACCAGTCTTGAGTGGATCTAACATAATAGTGTTGGATTCCAGTCCATAGTGGATCTAACATAATAGTGTGGGAGTCCAGTCCATAGTGGATCCAACCCATAACCCATTTACCATTATTTTTGTACATGTCTTAATTTTTTTGTATGTGTTTCTCCACTTTTCTTTAAGAGCCTGACCAGGGACTCGGGTTGCAAATGAGCCCGTGGCTAGAAGTCTTACGTACTTTGAAATCGGTTACCAATGTCTCGTTTTCCCGTCCCTGTCAAATAAATAACTAAAATAAAATAAATCGGTCCAAAGAAATCCGTGGCGAGACTCGACCCCGACGTACTTGGCCCCCTCCTAACCGCCAGACTATCCACGCCTCGCCTCCCGTTCAGGCTGGCCCGCTTAGTACGTGGGCGGCCTGAGAGGATGCTAATCCTGCAACTGCCAAAAAAAAAAGCCAACATTTATGAAACTCCTGGATGAGAGCGCCGCACATCCACATCCTCAGACTCCTTCCAGCGGTCACAGCCAGGAAACATTATTTTATCAGTGAAAGCAGCCGCCTGGACAAAGGAGCTGCAATAATACAACATTCTGCTCCTGCTTGTCCTTTTATTCTTTACATTTTCTCACTTTTCTGTTGCTGTAACAGGCAGGCATGTGATTTTTTTACGTCTATAGTCGGAAGAAAATATTTTCTGTTTTTCTTAGTTTTTACCCCGACCAACAATGTGTGTTCAAATCTTGCCAACAACTACGGTTTTCCCGTAATAAGTACGGTTTTTGATCATCAAGTGGGTAAAAACAAAGGTTTTTTTTCCTCTCAGGGAATAAAAACACACTCCCAAGTTCTTATGGATGACATATTGTGTTAGATGTAAATATTTGCAAATCCTTTTCAACCCAATATTCAGTTGAATGCACTACAAAGACAACATATTTGATGTTCAAACTCAAATAATAATGAACTTAGAATTTCATGGCTGCAACATGTGCCAAAGTAGTTGGGAAAGGGCATGTTCACCACTGTGTTACATCACATTTTCTTTTAACAACACTCAATAAACGTTTGGGAACTGAGGAAACCAATTGTTGAAGCTTTGAAAGTGGAAAGCTTGATGTACAGCTTAAGTTGTTCAAAAGTCTCCCTTCTCATATTTTAGGCGTCATAATGCACCACAAATTTCCAAGGGGAGACAGGTCTGGACTACAGGCAGGCCAGTCTAGTACCCACACTCTTTTCCTATGAAGCAAACCCTTTGTCTTGCTGGAATAAGCAGGGGCGTCCATGATAACGTTGCTTGGATGGCCACATACGTTGCTCCTAAACCTGTATGTACCTTTCAGCATTAATGGTGCCTTCACAGATGTGTAAGTTACCCATGCTTTGGCCACTAATGCACCCCCATACCATCACAGATGCTGGCTTTTACACTTTGCGCCTAGAACAATCCGGATGGTTCTTTTCCCTTTTGGTCGGGAGGACACGGCGTCCACAGTTTCCAAAAACAATTTGGAATGTGGACTCGTCAGACCACATGAGAACTTTTCCACTTTGCATGAGTCCATTTTAGATGAGCTCGGACCCTGCGCAGCATTTCTGGGTGTTGTTGATCATTTGCTTTTGCATTGCATAGTAGAGTTTTAACTTGCACTCACAGATGTAGCGACCAACAGTAGTCACTGACAGTGGTTTTCTGAACTGTGGTGACATCCTTTACACACTGATGTCGCTTTTTGATGCAGTACCGCCTAAGAGATCGAAGGTCCGTAATATCATCGCTTTCGTGCAGTGATTTCTCCAGATTATCGGGGAGCCCAGAGAAGACGGCGGCGTTTCTTGGTGTTGATAAATGGCTGCGGCTTTGCATAGTAGAGTTTTAACTTGCACTTTCAGATTTAGCAACCAACTGTAGTTACTGACAGTGGTTTGCGTCAGTCCGTATTAGATGAGCTCGGGCCCAGATAAACCGGCAGAGTTTCTGGGTGTTGTTGATAAATGCTTTTGGTAGTAGAGTTTTAACGTGCACTTACAGATGTAGCGACAAACCGTAGTTACTGACAGTGTTTTTTTTTTTTTTAAGTGTTCCTCAGCGGATGTGGTGATATCCACAGCATTAATGGTGCCTTCACAGATGTGTAAGTTACCCATGCTTTGGGCACTGATACACCCCCCATACCATCACAGATGCTGGCTTTTCCACTTTGCGCCTAGAACAATCCGGATGGTTCTTTTCCCTTTTGGTCGGGAGGACACGACGTCCACTGTTTCCAAAAACAATTTGGAATGTAGACTCGTCAGACCACATGAGAACTTTTCCACTTTGCATGAGTCCATTTTAGATGAGCTCGGACCCTGCGCAGCATTTCTGGGTGTTGTTGATCATTTGCTTTTGCATTGCATAGTAGAGTTTTAACTTGCACTCACAGATGTAGCGACCAACAGTAGTCACTGACAGTGGTTTTCTGAACTGTGGTGACATCCTTTACACACTGATGTCGCTTTTTGATGCAGTACCGCCTAAGAGATCGAAGGTCCGTAATATCATCGCTTTCGTGCAGTGATTTCTCCAGATTATCGGGGAGCCCAGAGAAGACGGCGGCGTTTCTTGGTGTTGATAAATGGCTGCGGCTTTGCATAGTAGAGTTTTAACTTGCACTTTCAGATTTAGCAACCAACTGTAGTCACTGACAGTGGTTTGCGTCAGTCCGTATTAGATGAGCTCGGGCCCAGATAAACCGGCAGAGTTTCTGGGTGTTGTTGATAAATGCTTTTGGTAGTAGAGTTTTAACGTGCACTTACAGATGTAGCGACAAACCGTAGTTACTGACAGTGTTTTTTTTTTTTTAAGTGTTCCTCAGCCCATGTGGTGATATCCACAGCATTAATGGTGCCTTCACAGATGTGTAAGTTACCCATGCTTTGGGCACTGATACACCCCCCATACCATCACAGATGCTGGCTTTTCCACTTTGTGCCTAGAACAATCCGGATGGTTCTTTTCCCTTTTGGTCGGGAGGACACGACGTCCACAGTTTCCAAAAACAATTTGGAATGTAGACTCGTCAGACCACATGAGAACTTTTCCACTTTGCATCAGTCCATTTTAGATGAGCTCGGACCCTGCGCAGCATTTCTGGGTGTTGTTGATAATTTGCTTTTGCATTGCATAGTAGAGTTTTAACATGCACTTACAGATGTAGCGACCAACTGTAGTTACTGACTGTGGTTTCTGAACTGTGGTGATATCCTTTACACACTGATGTCGGTTTTTGATGCAGTACCACCTAAGGGATCAAAGGTCCGTAATATCATCGCTTTCGTGCAGTGATTTCTCCAAATTATCGGGGGGCCCAGCGAAGATGGCGGCGTTTCTCGGTGTTGTTGATAAATGGCTGTGGCTTTGCATAGTAGAGTTTTAACTTGCACTTTCAGATTTACCAGCCAATTGTAGTTACTGACAGTGGTTTGCGTCAGTCCGTATTAGATGAGCTCGGGCCCAGATAAACCGGCAGAGTTTCTGGGTGTTGTTGATAAATGGTTTTGGTAGTAGAGTTTTAACTTGCACTTACAGATGTAGCGACAAACCGTAGTTACTGACAGTGTTTTGGTTTTTTTTAAGTGTTCCTCAGCCCATGTGGTGATATCCTTTACACACTGATGTCGTTTTTTGATGCCGGGGGATCCAAGGTCCGTAATATCATCGCTTACTTGCAGTGATTTCTCAAAAAACGGACGCGTAGATGGCGAAATCCCTAAGTTCCTCGAAGTAGCTGGTTGAGAAATGTCGTTCTTAAACAATTTTCTCAGGTGTTTGTCGCCAAAGTGGTGACCCTCGCCCCGTTCCTTGTTTGCGAACGACCGAGCATCTCACCGGAAGTTGCTTTTTTATCCCCATTCATGGCACCCGCCTGTTCCCAATCAGCCCGCTCACCCTGTGAAATGTTCCTAATAAGCGTTTGATGAGCATGCCTCAACTTTATCAGTCTTTTTTGCCACTTGTGCCAGCTTTTTTGGAAACATCAAATGAGCTAATATTTTGCAAAGAATAACTACATTTTCCAGTTGGAACGTTACGTATTTTGTCTTCGTAGTCTATTCGATTGAATATAAGTTGAAAAGGATTTGCAAATCATTTTATTTTGTTTTTATTTACCATTTACACAACGTGACAACTTCACTGCTTTTTGGGTTTTTGTAGATGTTAGAAAGAAAAATAGTGGACGACGGCAGAGGGATTTTCTCCCTTAGATGTTTCTTTTAGCGATGTAGACCACGTCCAGGGAACCCACCATGCACCCACCCCTTGGATCCCCTCGGCTTATTCCCAGTCTTGTTCCTAAAGTTCAAATCCCATGCGTGTTGAGAGCCGGACTGCTATTCCGCGGCGCGTGCGGTGGGCCACGGCGGGGATATTCACGAAAGATGCGTACATGCCAGCACGACTCAGGACTTTTTAGGATGTTGTTGGTTTTTTTTTTATTGCACTTGATGTGGGCGGAGGCGTTTACGACCCCGTAAAACTGAGTGTATGATCTCTCGTGCAGCTGCTGAGGGCCAACTATTTACATATTTATCGACTGAGCGGGACCTCCGTGTTTGTTTTTCTGTGGAAAATATTCCGGCAAAAATATGCGTGTAACCAAATACTGTATTTTCCGGGCCGTGGCACTCATATTTTGATAAATATTAGCCCTATGGGACTAAATCAGGGGTCGGCAACCTTTACCAATCAAAGAGCCATTTTGACCCGTTTCTCAAAATAATGAAGATAATGGGAGCCGTGACAATTCTCGCTAATATCTGCTGATGGTCACCCAGATAACAATAATAAGGGCGTGCTACGAAGCCATTGTCTCTGACGCCTTCTACATGTACAAACAGCTTGCCAGCCCAGTAACATGTTGTACGTACACGACTGCAAGGCATATAGTCAACAGCCATACAGGTTACACTGAAGGTTGTGATAGAAACAACTTTAACACTCTTTCTAATATGCGCCACACTGTGAACCCACACCAAACAAGAATGTCAAACAAATTTCGGGAGAACATCCTCACAGTAACACAACATAAACGCAACATAACGCATACCCAGAAGCCCATCAATCAATCAATCAATCAATGTTTATTTATATAGCCCCAAATCACAAATGTCTCAAAGGACTGCACAAATCATTACGACTACAACATCCTCGGAAGAACCCACAAAAGGGCAAGGAAAACTCACACCCAGTGGGCATGGAGAATTCACATTCAGTGGGACGCCAGTGACAATGCTGACTATGAGAAACCTTGGAGAGGACCTCAGATGTGGGCAACCCCCCCCCCCCTCTAGGGGACCGAAAGCAATGGATGTCGAGCGGGTCCAACATGATACTGTGAAAGTTCAATCCATAGTGGCTCCAAGACAGCAGTGAGAGTCCCGTCCACAGGAAACCATCTCAAGCGGATCAGCAGCGTAGAGATGTCCCCAACCGATACAGGCGAGCGGTCCATCCTGGGTCCCGACGAGCATCCATGAGTCTTCTAGACTATATTTTACACCCCACTATAATAATAATAATAATGGATTAGATTTATATCGCTCTTTTCTATTGTTAGATACTCAAAGCGCTCACAGAGAAGTTGGAACCCATCACTGGTTTAAATGTAATTTAGATATTGGGTTTCACTATGTAAAGCGCTTTGAGTCACTAGAGAAAAGCGCTATATAAATGTAATTCACTTCACTTCACTACTAGGGATGGCGTGGCGCAGTGGTAGAGTGGCCGTGCGCAACCCGAGTGTTCCTGGTTCAATGCCCACCTAGTACCAACCTCGTCACGTCCGTTGTGTCCTGAGTAAGACACTTCACCCTTGCTCCTGATGGGTGCTGGTTAGCGCCTTGCATGGCAGCTCCCTCCACCAGTGTGTGAATGGGTGAATGTGGAAGTAGTGTCAAAGCGCTTTGAGTACCTTGAAGGTAGAAAAGCGCTATACAAGTACAACCCATTTATTTATTTATCGTTCATTACCACCTGGTGGTGGTAAGCTACATTTGTAGCCACAGCTGCCCTGGGTTAGACTGACGGAAGTGTGGCCGCCAGTTTGCGCCTCCGACCACCACCAATTCATCGTTCATCCACCAGTGTGAGCGGCACCGGGGGCAAAGGGTGAAGTGTCCTGCCCAAGGACACAACGGCAGCGATTTGGATGTCAATAGGCGGGGAGCGAACCTGCAACCCACTAGCACCAAACCCCGCCCCCCTCCGTGCGTCGGTTGAGGTGGGCGGGGGTTGTATAATATAGCCCGGAAGAGTCACGGATGCATGGGATTCTGGGTAATTGTTATGTTGCGTTTATGTTGTGTTACTGTGAGGATGTTCTCCCGAAATGTGTTTGTCATTCTTGTTTGGTGTGGCGCATATTAGTAAGAGTGTTAAAGTTGTTTATATCACAACCTTCAGTGTAACCTGTATGGCTGTTGACTATATGCCTCGCAATCTCGTACCTGCGGAGATAGAGAGATGCAGGCGTCCGGCCGGCACGCAGATAGCATGGTTTATAAGCGGGCGATGACATGTTGTAGAGGACGTTAGAAGTAAACCCATCACGGCCCGCCCTCAATATTGTAGTCCGAGTGAAAATGGGAGAGGCACCAAAATCCAGAAACCCCCCGAAACAATCGGACTATATATATATATACCGGTATAAAAGATTTTGTGAATGTTTATTTCCATCCATCCATCCATCCATCCATTTTCTACCGCTTATTCCTTTTGGGGTCGCGGTGCCTATCTCAGCTACAATCGGGCGGAAGGCGGCGTACACCCTGGACAAGTCGCCACCTCATCGCAGGGCCAACACAGATAGACAGACAACATTCACACACTGAGGCCAATTTAGTGTTGGAATTATGTATTAATTACTTATTTATTTTATTTTATTGACATTATTATTCATAATATTTTGTAGCAGCTTTGACAATTCTTTTGTCAGGAAAATTACTATTTTATTCTTAGCTACTTACCTTTTTATTATTATTATTGATTATGTACTCATTACTTTTTGTTTTTAGCTTATTTATTTTATTTTTATTTTATTATTTTTGCAGCAGCTTTGACAATGTTCTTGTAATTCAAGCCTTTTTTTGCAGCTAGGAAAATGACTATTAAATTCTTAGCTATTTATTTGTTGTGATTTATTTTTTATTTATTATTGATTATGTATTCATTAGTTATTTATTTTATTGGTTATTTGACCTTATTCTCATTAATATTCATAATATTTTGCAGCAATTATCATGTCATTTAAGCCTTTTTTTGCAACTAGGAATATCCCTAATTTATTCTTAGCTATTTATTTGTTGTGTATTTTTTTTTTTATCAACTATGGATTCATTAGTTATTTATTTACATACCTTAATTGTTACCTGTTACCAGGCAGTAAAACGGCTGATCAAACAAAACAGAAGTCATCGTCGTGCACACGCTGGCTGTGGAAGTCACTCCTCAGTGACGTCTTCGTGAATTTACCAAACTGAAACAGTAAAAAAAAAAAAAAGAACGCCATTGTACAAAACCCAAAAGCAGTTAAGATGTCACTTTGTGAAAATGGTAAATAAAAACAGTTAATCTTTTTCAACGTATATTCAATTGAATAGACTGCAAAGACAATGAGAGACAGGTCTGGACTACAGGCAGGCCAGTCTGGGACCCGCTCTCTTTTACTATGAAGCCACGCTGTTGTAACACGTGGCTTGGTATTGTTTTGCTGAAATAAGCAGGGGCGTCCATGATAACGTTACTTGGATGGCAACACATGTTGCTCCGAAACCTGTATGTAACTTTCAGCATTAATGGTGCCTTCACAGATGTGTAAGTTAATGATAATAATAATATCGATAATAATAATAATAATAATAATAGATTTTATTTATAAAAATCACTTTACATTGAACAAACAACCTCAAAGGGCTACAGTTTATTAAAAAAAAAGAAAATAGTAATTATAATAATAAAAAGATAATAAGAATAAAAACTTGAACAGCCTAATAGCTAGAACTAGTATGCATCCATCTATAAAAAGGCTTTTTTTTAAAAGAAGGGTTTTTAAGCCTTTTTTAAAAGCATCCACAGTCTGTGGTGCCCTCAGGTGGTCAGGGAGAGCGTTCCACATACTGAGAGCAGCGGAGAAAGTTACCAATGCCTTGGCCACTAATACACCCCCATACCATCACAGATGCTGTCTTTTCCACTTTGCGCCTAGAACAATCCGGATGGTTCTTCTGCCTCGTTGGACCGGAGGACACAACGTCCACCGTTTCCGAAAACAATTTGAAATGTGGACTCGTCAGACCACAGAACATTTTTACACTTTGCATCAGTCCATCTTAGATGAGCTCGGGGCCCAGCGAAGACGGCGGCGTTTCTGGGTGTTGTTGATAAATGGCTTTGGCTTAGCATAGTAGAGTTTTTAACTTGCACTTACAGATGTAGTGGGCAACTGTAGTTACTGACAGTGGTTTTCTGAAGTGTTCCTAAGCCCATGTGGTGATGTCCTTTACATACTGATGTATTTTTTTAATGCAGTACCGCCTGAGAGATCCAAGGTCCGTAATATCATCGCTTACGTGATTTCTCCAAATTTGGTGGACAAAATGAGACAAAGAAGGGGTGGCATAAAATAGGTCTTTCTGTGGCAGTCTCGGAGAAAGTTGTGCATGTAAACAAACTACGATGAGTTCAAGGATCACTGAAATTTGTAGGACAAATCGGTGCTTGCCAAACACTCTCATCAGTGAAGCATGTATAACATAAACAGTGGGATTTCTCACAATTAGGAAGGTTTGTGTCATGTTTGTCCTCCGACAGAAAATATATTAAAACCAAAAATACGTTATTTCTTTCATCTTTTTTCATTTTTACACATCTCTGAAAGAGGTCCAGGGCGGAGCTAAAGAGCCGGAGGACACTACATCCACAGATTCCAAAAATATTTTGAAACGTGGTCCAAAACCACAGAACACTTTTCCACTTTGTATCAGTCCATCTTAGATGAGCTCGGGGCCGAGCGAAGACGGTGGCGTTTCTGGGTGTTGTTGATAAATGCCTGTGGCTTTGCATAGTAGAGTTTTAACTTGCACTTTCAGATGTAGCAACCAATTGTAGTTACTGACAGTGGTTTTCTGAAGTGTTCCTGAGCCCATGTGGTGATACCCTTTACACACTGATGTCTCTTTTTGATGCTGAGGGATCCAAGGTCCGTAATATTATCGCTTACGTGCAGTGATTTCTCCAAAAACTCAGAACCTTTTGATGACATTACAGACCATAGATAGCAAAGTCTCAAAATTCTTTGCAATAGCTGGTTGAGAAATGTTGATCCTAAACAATTTGCTCAGGCATTTGTTGACAAAGTGGTGACCCTCGCCCCCTCTTTGCTTTTAAATGACTGAGAATTTCATGGAAGCTGCTTTTATACCCACTCAGGGCACCCACCTGTTCCCAATCCGCCTTTTCCCCCGTGGGATTTTCCAAATAAGTGGTTGATGACGTGGCTTGGCATTGTCTTGCTGAAATAAGCAGGGGCGTCTGTCAGAAAAATTGTGTGTAAATTATCAAAAAAGCACTTTGTATTACATTGTGTTCCGGACAAGAAGACAAAAGGCTGAAACCTTCCAAGAAGAATGCTCGTGGGGCTCCACTCGGACCTCCAAGCGGACAGATTTCAGGATCTGCCCAACTTCCAGAGGAACTCTTTTGAAGTATTTTTGCGAGCTCTTTTTGATCTATTTTATGGGACTTTCTTTGGACAATTTTATGGAACTTTCTTTGAACTGTTTGGGAACCGAAGGCAACGCTGTTCACGACCCACTTCCCTGAGGAAGCAACTGTGGGAGGGGGGGGAAGTCAAATAAAGAAGGAGGCGTACGATCTTGGGGCAGAGCTTGGTGAAGACTGTACAAACAGTGTACAGTTGGCCATGTCTCTTCTCAGATTCTGAGTCCAAATTTAATTCTGTCTCTGTTTGATTCTTTGCCTTTTGTCTTGTTTAATAGATGTCATCAGTGTTTGAACCTGACAGCGTCCATGATAACTTTGCTTGGATGGCAACATATTTTGCTCCAAAAGCCGTATGTACATTTCAGCATTAATTGTTCCTTCACAGATGTGTAAGTTACCCATGCCTTGGCCACTAATGCACCCCCATACCATCACTTTGCGCCGAGAACAATCCAGATAGTTCTTCTCCTCTTTTTTCCGGAGGACACGACGTCCACAGTTTCCAAAAAAACATTGGAAATGTGGACTCGTCAGACCACAAAACACTTTTACACTTTGCATCAGCCCATTTTAGACGAGCTTGGGGCCCAGCGAAGACGGCGGCGTTTCCGGGTGTTGTTGATAAATGAATTTGGCTTTGCGTAGTAGAGTTTTAACTTGCACTTTCAGATGTAGCAACCAATTGTGGTGATATCCTTTACACACTGATGTCACTTTTTGATGCAGTACCGCCTAAAGGGATTCAAGGTCCTTAATATCATGGCTTACGTGCAGTGATTTCTCTAGATTTTCTGAACCTTTTGATGATATTATGGAGCGTAGATGGCCAAATACCTAAATTCATTGCAATAGTTGGCTGAGAAATGTTGTTCTTAAACAATTTGCTCCGGCATTTGTTGACAAAGTGGCGACCCTCGTTTGTGAACGACTGAGCATTTCATGGAAGCTTCTTTGACACCCAATCACGGCACCTACCTGTTCCCAATTAGCCCGTTCACCTGTGGGATTTTCCAAATAAGCGTTTGATGAGCATCCCTCAACTTTCTCAGTCTTTTTTTTTTTTGCCACTTGTGCCAGCTTTTCGGAAACACGTCGCAACCATCAAATTCCAAATGAGCTAATGTTTGTCCCCAAAAAAATAAAATAACAAAGTTTTCCAGTTACGACGTTAAATATCTGATGTTTCCGTGTCGTCCCCTTGGTGTCTCACTTTGCACGATTCCCTTTCCTCGGCGCCGACGTGTTCAGTCCGGTTCACGTGTGCCCCGCCCGCTACAAGCTCATATATATTTAAAGGCCGACAATGTGGCAGACTTGCCGAGTTCAAAGGCTTGTCAGGCGGCTGCTTCTGATCCTCGACACCCGCCCCGCATCTAAAACCCGCGACACGCTTGTTGCCGCCAATGCTGCCTTTGATAAACACGCCGTCCCTTCGCGCCTTCAATGGAACCGCACGTCCCGGATTAGCGTCAAGGAGCTTTGCCGGGGGGATCCGCCGCGTCAGCGCCCTTTCTGTGACCGAGTCAGGATTTGAGAAGTAAAGACTGGATACTGCCCCGTCACCAACAAGCAACACTCGTGCAGTTGTTTCCCTTTTGTGCTGTTTTTAGCTCCCCCTGCTGTTGGGAAGCGCCATTGAACTTGAAGCCACTACAAAAATGTCACAATCGGATTAAAAACACGCTTATTTTGAAAAACCTCTCAAATATCCTTTACAAATTTTCGTTAACACTTTAGAATGGGGAGCATAGTCACCATTAATTAGTTGCTTATTAACATGCAAATTAGTAACATATTGGCTCTTAATTAGTCATTATTAAGTACTTAATAATGCCTTATTCCGCATGGCCTTATTATAAAACCCTAACCCAAGTTTTGTAACACTTTAGTATGGGGAACATATTCACCATTAATTAGTTGATTTTTAACATGCAAATTAGTAACATATTGGCTCTTGATTAGTCATTATTAAGTACTTATTAATGTCTTATTTTGCTTGACCTTATTATACAACCCTAACCCTGTAACCCTAACCCAAATTTTGGTAACACTTTAGTATGGGGAACACATATTTTCCATTAATTAGTTGCTTATTAACGTGCAAATTAGTAAAATATTGGGTCTTAATTAGTCATTATTAAATACTTATTAATGCCTTATTCTGCATGGCCTTATTATAAAACCCTAACCCTGTAACCCTAACCCAAGTTTTGGTAACGCTTTAGTATGGGGAACATAGTCACCATTAATTAGTTGAGTTTTAACATGCAAATTAGTAACATATTGGCTCTTAATTAGTCATTATTAAGTACTTATTAATTCCGCATGGCCTTATTGTAAAACCCTACCCCTGTAACCTTAATTCAAGTTTTGGTCACATTTTAGTATGGGGAACAAATACTCACCATTAATTAGTTGAGTTTTAACATGCAAATTAGTAACATATTGGCTCTTAATTAGTCATTATTAAGTACTTATTAATTCCGCATGGCCTTATTGTAAAACCCTACCCCTGTAACCTTAATTCAAGTTTTGGTCACATTTTAGTATGGGGAACAAATACTCACCATTAATTAGTTGAGTTTTAACATGCAAATTAGTAACATATTGGCTCTTAATTAGTCATTATTAAGTACTTATTAATGCCTTATTCCGCCTGGCCTTATTATTCAACCCTAACGTTGTAACCCTAACCCAAGTTTTGGTAACACTTTAGTATGGGGAACAAATACTCACCATTAATTAGTTGCTTAATAACATGCAAATTAGTAACATTTTGGCTCTTAATTAGTCATTTTTATACAACCCTAAACCTAACCCACTATCCCTAAAACGAACCCAATTTTTGGTAACACATTTGTATGGGGAACATAGTCACCATTAATTATTTGATTTTTAACATGCAAATTAGTAACATATTGGCTCTTAATTAGTCATTATTAAGTACTTATTAATTCCGCATGGCCTTATTGTAAAACCCTACCCCTGTAACCTTAATTCAAGTTTTGGTAACACTTTAGTATGGGGAACAAATACTCACCATTAATTAGTTGAGTTTTAACATGCAAATTAGTAACATATTGGCTCTTAATTAGTCATTATTAAGTACTTATTAATGCCTTATTCCGCCTGGCCTTATTATTCAACCCTAACCTTGTAACCCTAACCCAAGTTTTGGTAACACTTTAGTATGGGGAACAAATACTCACCATTAATTAGTTGCTTAATAACATGCAAATTAGTAACATTTTGGCTCTTAATTAGTCATTTTTATACAACCCTAAACCTAACCCCCTATCCCTAAAACGAACCCAAGTTTTGGTAACACATTTGTATGGGGAACATAGTCACCATTAATTATTTGATTTTTAACATGCAAATTAGTAACATATTGGCTCTTAATTAGTCATTATTAAGTACTTATTAATTTCTTATTCTGCTTGACCTTATTATACAACCCTAAACCTAACCCTCTATCCCTAACCCAATTTTTGGTAGCACTTTAGTATGGGGAACACATATTTTCCATTAATTAGTTACTTATTAATGTGCAAATTAGTAACATATTGGCTCTTAATTAGTCATTATTAAGTACTTATTGATGCCTTATTCTGCTTGGCCTTATTATACAACCCTAAACCTAACCCAAGTTTTGGTAACACTTTAGTATGGGGAACAAATACTCACCATTAATTAGTTGCTTAATAACACGCAAATTAGTAACATATTGGCTCTAATTAGTCATTATTAAGTACTTATTAATGTCTTATTCTGCTTGGCCTTATTATACAACCCGAACCCTAACCCAAGTTTTAGTAACACTTTAGTATGGGGAACATAGTCACCATTAATTTGTGGATTTTTAACATGCAAATTAGTAACATATTGGCTCTTAATTAGTCATTATTAAGTACTTATTAATGCCTTATTCTGCTTGACCTTATTATACAACCCTAACCCTAACCTTCTATCCCTAACCCAAGTTTTGGTAACACTTTAGTATGGGGAACACATATTCTCCATTAATTAGTTGCTTATTAATGTGCAAATTAGTAACATATTGGCAATGAATTAGTCATTATTATGTACTTATTCATCCCTTATTCTGCGTGGCCTTATTATACAACCAGCAAGCCGCTAACACTTTAGTATGGGGAACATATTCACCGTACTAACCCTAACCCCCAACCCCAACCCTAACCAACTAACTCTAAATTAAGTCTTTGTTACTTAGAATGTTCCCCTAGTGTCCAAATAACTAAATAAAGTCTTTGTTACTTAGAATCTGTTCCCCTAGTGTCCAAATAACTCTAAAATAAGTCTTTGTTACTTGGAATTTGTTCCCCTAATGTCCTGGTGGGAACAGGTGGCTGCCGTGTTTGGGTATAAAAGCAGCTTCCATGAAATGCTCAGTCGTTCACAAACAAGGACGGACGGGCGAGGGTCTCCACTTTGTCAACAAATGCCTGAGCAAATTGTTTGAGGACAACGTTTCTCAACCAGTTATTGCAAGGAATTTAGGGACTTTGCCATCTACGGTCTGTAATATCATCAATAGGTTCCGCGTTTTTGGAGAAATCACTGCACGTAAGCCACGATATTACGGACCTTGGATCCCTCAGCATCAAAAAGCGACATCAGTGTGTAAAGGATATCACCACATGGGCGCAGGAACACTTCAGAAAACCACTGTCGGTAACTACAATTGGTTGCTACATCTGAAAGTGCAAGTTAAAACTCTACTACGCAAAGCCACAGCCATTTATCAACAACACCCAGAAACGCCGCCGTCTTCGCCGGGCCCCGAGCTCATCTAAGATGGACTGATGCAAAGTGGAAAAGTGTTCTGTGGTCTTAGACCACATTTCAAATTGTTATTGGAAACTGTAGATGTTGTTTCCTCCGGCTCTTTAGCTCCGCCCTTGACCTCTTTCAGAGATGTGTAAAAATGGAAAAATATGAAGAAAATAACCTTTTTTTTTGTTTTAATATATTTTCTGTAGGAGGTCAAACATGACACAAACCTTCCTAATTGTGAGAAATCCCACTGTTTATGTTATACATGCTTCACTGATGAGAGTATTTGGCAAGCACCGACTTGTCTTACAAATTTCAGCGATCCTTGAACTCATCGTAGTTTGTTTACATGCACAACTTTCTCCGACACTGCCACAGAAAGACCTGTTTCATGCCACCACCCCTTTCTTTATCTCATTTTGTCCACCAAATTTGGAGAAATCACTGCACAATATTAGCTATGAAGGATAAAACACTGAATATTGACATTATTGACCATAGTAACTAATAGGGGTGTAACGGTACACAAAAATTTCGGTTCGGTACGTACCTCGGTTTAGAGGTCACGGTTCGGTTCATTTTCGGTACAGTAAGAAAACAACAAAATATAAATTTTTGGGTTATTTATTTACCAAATTTGTAAACAATGGCATTACATACATATACACACAGGGTCCATTGCCAAGGTTAATGTGGTCAACATATATAAAATAAAAACCAAATAAGATAAGGCTCAGAATGGTTTCTTAACAAAACCTTTCTATATAAAGTGCTTTTTTTGATTGATTGATTGATTGATTGATTGATTGATTGATTGATTGATGCTTTTATTAGCAGATTGCACAGTACAGTAACAATTCCGTACAATAACAATTTTTTATTCTTATTGTAATATTTCTCTATTTTGTTTCCATTTAAACCCCCATTATTTACTTTTTAATTTTATTTAAATTGATCTCAACTCTGTACACTGCTGCAGGAATTTTAATTTTCCTGAAGGAACTCTCCTGAAGGAATCAATAAAGTACTATCTATCCATCTACCTATTGACCACTAAATTCTAACACCCGAATAGGTTTTTCAACTTGTTTAAGTCGGGGTTCACGTTCATCAACACCCCCTCCCCAGCCTGGCTAACTTGGCAGTAAGAGGTTATATGAGCCTATTGTTCTTCCACCATAGAAGTGGGTCAAAATCTAGTTTTTCATGCAATATAGCAACCCTCTGCTACTCCAAACGGGACCAAGCGGTAGGAAATGGAGGGATGGATGATCTTAAATCTACTGCTATAAAAAGATTTGTTATTGCTTCAGCCCTGCCTGACTCGCCGAGGAGACTGGTGGTGACGCTTCAAAGGAGTTAGCATATTTGACGTGTTGGCAGAAGCGTACCCTACTGCTGCTCAACAATGTCGGCAAACCTCCGTCCTTCATTATTGTATCGCACCGCGCAACCAAAGTGTTCCCAAAGGCGAGATGTTAACGAGGAAGGAGGCTCTTCCAGCTCTGGCTTTTGCATGTTGTCCTAGCCCGGTCGCTGCCAGCCTGCCGTGTGTTGTCCCTCGCTCTGCATTGTTTACACAACACACGGTGCGCTACCTAATATGTCCGTGTGGAAACTCGTTCGGTACACCGGACCGAAACCCCCGTACCGAAACGGTTCAATACAAATACTCCTACCGTTACACCCCTAGTAACTAATTAGAGACCACCTCCTTTATAGTGTTGCTCCTTAGCAACAGTAACCGGGGGGTGGGTCTTAGGGAAAAGTCCTGTGATAAATGCTGTGTTGTGTTTAGCGAGTCACGTGGGGTCATTGAACGTAGTCTGCTTGTTTGTGGAGGATGAACAGATGAGTCATCTAATGGACTTTGTATTCCCACAAACACACACACACGTGTGTCGCAAACACACACACAATTGCGTTGATGCCTTACACAAACATACCGCGGCTCGTTTGGTTTCATGTCGGCGCAAACACGGACTCATAAGAATGCAGCGAGGCACACGGCAGCGGCAGGAAACACAGACAAGACTGAGCCCAAGACTGGGGGTTGCCATGGAAACTGTCTCCCGTTCACTTTCGGGGGGGGAGGGCAGGCGAGTTGGGTCCACGTTTTAAGGTGGCTCACGGAGCGAGGCTTGGAGTGGGAAGGGGTCTGCGGGATGGAGGACGGTCATGTGAGGTGATGCTGATGCAGACCACACACACATTTATGTATTTCATACCTTCTGGGGACCTGAGAAAAATGCCTCCCTCTTTAGGACCACCCTTTCTAGATATATACATATTTGTCTTTACAACATTAATATATATATAGATATTATGCAAATATAAAAAAGTTTGTTGAGAAATATGAGTTGGAATTTCACAAGAAAAAGGTCACAGTTTCACAAGAAAAACTCAGAATGTTGGCAGTATTATGATAAAAGTCGTCATTTTACTCAGCACAAGTCAAAGTTTTACAAGAAAAACTGAAAATTTTTTGCAATAATATGATAAAAGTTGGAATTTTACTCAAAGCAAGTCAATGTTTACTTTTGTATATACATTAAATCAACAACAACAAAATCCTGACTTTGGAGCAATGTTCACGGACTCACACACACACACGTTTATGTATTTCTGACCTTCTGGGGACCTGAGAAAAATGCCTCCCTGTTTAGGACCACCCTTTCTAGATATATACATATTTGTATTCACAACATTAATATATATATATATATATAGATATTATGCAAAGCTTGTTGTGAAAAGTGAGTTGGAATTTCACGAGAAAAACTCAGAATGTTGGCAGTATTATGATAAAAGTCGTCATTTTACTCAGCACAAGTCAAAGTTTTACAAGAAAAACTGAACATTTTTTGCAATATTATGATAAAAGTTGGAATTTTACTCAACGCAAGTCAATGTTTACTTTTGTATGCACATTAAATCAACAACAACAAAATCCTGCCTTTGGAGCAATGTTCACGGACTCACACACACACACGTTTATGTATTTCTGACCTTCTGGGGACCTGAGAAAAATGCCTCCCTCTTTAGGACCACCCTTTCTAGATATATACATATTTGTATTCACAACATTAATATATATATATATATAGATATTATGCAAAGCTTGTTGTGAAAAGTGAGTTGGAATTTCACGAGAAAAACTCAGAATGTTGGCAGTATTATGATAAAAGTCGTCATTTTACTCAGCACAAGTCAAAGTTTTACAAGAAAAACTGAACATTTTTTGCAATATTATGATAAAAGTTGGAATTTTACTCAACGCAAGTCAATGTTTACTTTTGTATGCACATTAAATCAACAACAACAAAATCCTGCCTTTGGAGCAATGTTCACGGACTCACACACACACACGTTTATGTATTTCTGACCTTCTGGGGACCTGAGAAAAATGCCTCCCTCTTTAGGACCACCCTTTCTAGATATATACATATTTGTATTCACAACATTAATATATATATATATATATATATTATGCAAAGCTTGTTGTGAAAAGTGAGTTGGAATTTCACGAGAAAAACTCAGAATGTTGGCAGTATTATGATAAAAGTCGTCATTTTACTCAGCACAAGTCAAAGTTTTACAAGAAAAACTGAACATTTTTTGCAATATTATGAAAAAAGTTGGAATTTTACTCAACGCAAGTCAATGTTTACTTTTGTATGCACATTAAATCAACAACAACAAATTCCTGACTTTGGAGCAATGTTCACGGACTCACACACACACACGTTTATGTATTTCTGACCTTCTGGGGACCTTAGAAAAATGCTTCCCTCTTTAGGACCACCCTTTGTAGATATATACATATTTGTATTTACAACATTAATATATATATAGATATTATGCAAATATAAAAAAGCTTGTTGTGAAAAGTGAGTTGGAATTTCACAAGAAAAAGGTCACAGTTTCACAAGAAAAACTCAGAATGTTGGCAGTATTATGATAAAAGTCGTCATTTTACTCAGCACAAGTCAAAGTTTTACAAGAAAAACTGAACATTTTTTGCAATATTATGAAAAAAGTTGGAATTTTACTCAACGCAAGTCAATGTTTACTTTTGTATGCACATTAAATCAACAACAACAAATTCCTGACTTTGGAGCAATGTTCACGGACTCACACAGACACACACGTTTATGTATTTCAGACCTTCTGGGGACCTGAGGAAAATGCCTCCCTCTTTAGGACCACCCTTTCTAGATATATACATATTTGTATTCACAACATTAATATATATATATAGATATTATGCAAAGCTTGTTGTGAAAAGTGAGTTGGAATTTCACGAGAAAAACTCAGAATGTTGGCAGTATTATGATAAAAGTCGTCATTTTACTCAGCACAAGTCAAAGTTTTACATGAAAAACTGAACATTTTTTGCAATATTATGAAAAAAGTTGGAATTTTACTCAACGCAAGTCAATGTTTACTTTTGTATGCACATTAAATCAACAACAACAAATTCCTGACTTTGGAGCAATGTTCACGGACTCACACACACACACACACGTTTATGTATTTCTGACCTTCTGGGGACCTTAGAAAAATGCCTCCCTCTTTAGGACCACCCTTTGTAGATATATACATATTTGTATTTACAACATTAATATATATATAGATATTATGCAAATATAAAAAAGCTTGTTGTGAAAAGTGAGTTGGAATTTCACAAGAAAAAGGTCACAGTTTCACAAGAAAAACTCAGAATGTTGGCAGTATTATGATAAAAGTCGTCATTTTACTCAGCACAAGTCAAAGTTTTACAAGAAAAACTGAACATTTTTTGCAATATTATGAAAAAAGTTGGAATTTTACTCAACGCAAGTCAATGTTTACTTTTGTATGCACATTAAATCAACAACAACAAATTCCTGACTTTGGAGCAATGTTCACGGACTCACACACACACACACACGTTTATGTATTTCTGACCTTCTGGGGACCTGAGAAAAATGCCTCCCTCTTTAGGACCACCCTTTCTAGATATATACATATTTGTATTTACAACATTAATATATGTATGTATGTGTATATATATATATATATATATATATGTATATATATATATATATATATATATATATATATATATATATATATATATATATATATATATATATACATATATATATATATATATATATCAGTGTTTCCCACAGGTCAGGCATATATTTGTGGTGGTGTGGTCGGGCGGCGGGGGAAGGGGGTATTGGGGGGTGGGGGCGATGACCAAGAAGAACGCGGAGTTGGAATATAGTTACAACACTTTATGTACATATTTATATACATATCTATAGAATATTTACATATTTATATAATATGTAACTACAAGCTCCATTCACAGACAGAGTCCCATTGCTTTAATAAAAACAATTTTTTGTAATTATTATTTTTTTTATTTATTTTTTTTTTTTTTGTGGCGGCCGTAATTCTTTCCTGGCGGGCCGCCACAAATAAATGAATGTGTGGGAAACCCTGTATATATATATCTATATATATATATATATATATATATAGATATAGATAGATAAATAGATATTATGCAAATATAAAAAAGCTTGTTGTGAAAAATGAGTTGGAATTTCACAAGAAAAACTCAGAATGTTGGCAGTATTATGATAAAAGTCGTCATTTTACACAACAAAGTCAAAGTTTTATAAGAAAAACTGAACATTTTTTGCAATATTATGATAAAACTTTGAATTTTACTCAACGCAAGTCAATGTTGACTTTTGTATGCACATTAAATCAACAAAAACCATCCTGACTTTGGAGCAATGTTCACGGACTCTAGTATTTGGCTCTCTATTAGATGCAATGTTTTTTTCCATATTGGGACCATGATTTATGTCCTAACTTGTTCACACTTCCTCATATGGAAGATAGTTTTCCTTGTTGGTGTCTCAATAAGGGTAGAAATACACGAACGAACACACACACACACATTTATGTATTTCTGACCTTCTGGAGACCTGAGAAAAATGCCTCCCTCTTTAGGACCACCCTTTCTAGATATATACATATTTGTATTTACAACATTAATATATATACATATATAGATATGATGCAAATATAAAAAAGCTTGTTGTGAAAAGTGAGTTGGAATTTCACGAGAAAAAGGTCACAGTTTCACGAGAAAAACTCAGAATGTTGGCAGTATTATGATAAAAGTCGTCATTTTACTCAGCACTGAAAACTGAAATTTTTTTGCAATATTATGATAAAAGTTGGAATTTTACTCAACGCAAGTCAATGTTTACTTTTGTATGCACATTAAATCAACAACAAAATCCTGACTTTGGAGCAATGTTCACGGCTACTAGTGTTTGGCTCTCTATTAGATGCGATGTTTTTTCCGTATTAGGACCACGATTTATGTCCTAACTTGTTCACACCTCCTCATATGAAAGCTACTTTTCCTTGTTGGTGTCTCAATAAGGGTAGAAATACAAGAACAAACACACACACACACATATACACACACACACACACACACATTTATGTATTTCTGACCTTCTGGAGACCTGAGAAAAATGTCTCCCTCTTTAGGATCACCCTTTCTAGATATATACATATTTGTATTAACAACATGAATAATATATACATACTATGCAAATATAAAAAAGCTTGTTGTGAAAAATTGGTCGGAATTTCACAAGAAAAACTCCGAATGTTGGCAGTACTATGACAAAAGTTGTCATTTTACTTTGCGCAAGTCAAAGTTTTACAAGAAAAACTGAAAATTGTTTGCAATATTATGATAAAAGTTGGAATTTTACTCAAAGCAAGTCAATGTTGACTTTTTGTATGCACATTAAATCAACAAAAAAAACCCTGACTTTGGAGCAATGTTCACAAACTCTAGTATTTGGCTCTCTATTTGATACAATGTTGTTTTTCCATATTGGGACCATGATTTATGTCCTTACTTGTTCACACCTCCTCATATGGAAGCTACTTTTGCTTGTTGATGTCTCAGGAAAGGCTGAAATACAAGAACACACACACACACACACACACATTTTTGTATTTTTACCTTCTTGAGACTTCCGAGTAATGCCTCCCTCTTTAGGACCACCCTTTCTAGATATATAAAAATGTGTATTTACATCATTAATAATATATACATACTATGCAAATATAAAAAAACTTGTTGTGAAAAATATATTGGAATTTCACAAGAAAAAGGTCACAATTTCACAAGAAAAACTTTGAATTCTGGCAGTATTATAATAAAAGTTGGCATTTTACTCAACGCATGTCAATGTTTACTTTTGTATGCACATTAAATCAACAAAAAAAATCCCGACTTTGGGGCAATGTTCACGGACTCTAGTATTTGTTGTACACACCTCCTCATATGGAAGGTACTTTTCCTTGTTGGTTTCTCAAGAAGGGTAGAAATACCAGAACACACACACACACACACACACACACACACACACACACTCACACACATCAGTGATATCAAGATGACAACTCTGTCCATAATTACATTACAGCATGAAGTCATAGTAATTGTAAAAAATTAATAGCGTTTGGGAATTGTGGGTCCGTGTGTGTGTGTGTGTGTGTGTGTGTGTGTGTGTGTGTGTGCGTGCGTGTGTGTGTCCGTCAGAAGGCTGCGGTTATATGGTCTCTATTTATTACATTTCATTTTACGACAGACATATTCTGAAAAGATTCAAACTCGGCTTGATCATATATGCAGTACTCCCACCACCCCATAAGGGGCGCCAGTGAGGCATGTGTGTCACAGTGACGCAGCACTGGGGCGAGTAGAAGAAGACTAGTCATTCAACCCTGGGGAAAAATAAATAAATAAATAGCAAAAAAAAATTGAAAATGGTAAAATAAACAAAAACAAACACTTGAATGTTCTGAATCAGTTGGTCAGGTCATGTAAAGACTTCATCCTGGTCATGTCATGTAAAGACTAGGTTCTGGTCAGGTCATGTAAAGACTTCATCCTGGTCAGGTCATGTAAAGACTACGTCCTGGTCAGGTCATGTAAAGACTTCATCCTGGTCAGGTCATGTAAAGACTCCATCCTGGTCAGGTCATGTAAAGACTTCATCCTGGTCAGGTCATGTAAAGACTTCATCCTGGTCAGGTCATGGAAAGACTTCATCCTGGTCAGGTCATGTAAAGACTCCATCCTGGTCAGGTCATGTAAAGACTTCATCCTGGTCAGGTCATGTAAAGACTTCATCCGGGTCATGTCACGTAAAGACTAGGTCCTGGTCATGTCATGTAAAGACTTCATCCTGGTCAGGTCATGTTAGGACTAGGTCCTGATCAGATCTTGTGACTTCATCCTAGTCAGGTCATGTAAAGACTAGGTCCTGGTCAGGTCATGTAAAGACTTCATCCTGGTCAGGTCATGTAAAGACTTCATCCTGGTCAGGTCATGTAAAGACTTCATCCGGGTCATGTCACGTAAAGACTAGGTCCTGGTCATGTCATGTAAAGACTTCATCCTGGTCAGGTCATGTAAAGACTTCATCCTGGTCAGGTCATGTAAAGACTAGGTTCTGGTCAGGTCATGGAAAGACTTCATCCTGGTCAGGTCATGTAAAGACTACGTCCTGGTCAGGTCATGTAAAGACTTCATCCAGGTCAGGTCATGTAAAGACTTCATCCTGGTCAGGTCATGTAAGGACTTCATCCTGGTCAGGTCATGGAAAGACTAGGTCCTGGTCAGGTCATGTAAAGACTTCATCCTGGTCAGGTCATGTAAAGACTTCATCCTGGTCAGGTCATGTAAAGACTTCATCCTGGTCATGTCATGTAAAGACTTCATCCTGGTCAGGTCATGTAAAGACTTCATCCTGGTCAGGTCATGTAAAGACTAGGTTCTGGCCAGGTCATGGAAAGACTTCATCCTGGTCAGGTCATGTAAAGACTTCATCCTGGTCAAGTCAGTAATGACTTCATCCTGGTCAGGTCATGTAAAGACTAGGTCCTGGTCAGGTCATGTAAAGACTTCATCCTGGTCAGGTCATGTAATGACTTCATCCTGGTCAGGTCATGTAAAGACTACGTCCTGGTCAGGTCATGTAAAGACTTCATCCAGGTCAGGTCATGTAAAGACTTCATCCTGGTCAGGTCATGTAAGGACTTCATCCTGGTCAGGTCATGGAAAGACTAGGTCCTGGTCAGGTAATGTAAAGACTTCATCCTGGTCAGGTCACGCAAAGACTTCATCCTGGTCAGGTCATGTAAAGACTTCATCCTGGTCAGGTCATGTAAAGACTTCATCCTGGTCAGGTCATGTAAAGACTTCATCCTGGTCATGTCATGTAAAGACTTCATCCTGGTCAGGTCATGTAAAGACTTCATCCTGGTCAGGTCATGTAAAGACTAGGTTCTGGCCAGGTCATGGAAAGACTTCATCCTGGTCAGGTCATGTAAAGACATCATCCTGGTCAAGTCAGTAATGACTTCATCCTGGTCAGGTCATGTAAAGACTAGGTCCTGGTCAGGTCATGTAAAGACTTCATCCTGGTCAGGTCATGTAAAGACTTCATCCTGGTCAGGTCATGTAAAGACTTAATCCAGGTCAGGTCATGTAAAGACTTAATCCTGGTCAGGTCATGCAATGACTTCATCCTGGTCAGGTCATGTAGACTTCATCCCGGTCAGGTCACGTAAAGACTTCATCCTGGTCAGGTCATGTAAAGACTAGGTCCTGGTCAGGTCATGTAAAGACTTCATCCTGGTCAGGTCATGTAAAGACTACGTCCTGGTCAGGTCATGTAAAGACTTCATCCTGGTCAGGTCATGTAAAGACTACGTCCTGGTCAGGTCATGTAAAGACTTCATCCTGGTCAGGTCATGTAAAGACTCCATCCTGGTCAGGTCATGTAAAGACTTCATCCTGGTCAGGTCATGTAATGACTTCATCCTGGTCAGGTCATGTAAAGACTACGTCCTGGTCAGGTCATGTAAAGACTTCATCCAGGTCAGGTCATGTAAAGACTTCATCCTGGTCAGGTCATGTAAGGACTTCATCCTGGTCAGGTCATGGAAAGACTAGGTCCTGGTCAGGTAATGTAAAGACTTCATCCTGGTCAGGTCACGCAAAGACTTCATCCTGGTCAGGTCATGTAAAGACTTCATCCTGGTCAGGTCATGTAAAGACTTCATCCTGGTCAGGTCATGTAAAGACTTCATCCGGGTCATGTCACGTAAAGACTAGGTCCTGGTCAGGTCATGTAAAGACTTCATCCTGGTCAGGTCATGTAAAGATTTCATCCTGGTCAGGTCATGTAAAGACTTCATCCGGGTCATGTCACGTAAAGACTAGGTCCTGGTCAGGTCATGTAAAGACTTCATCCTGGTCATGTCATGTAAAGACTTCATCCTGGTCAGGTCATGTTAGGACTAGGTCCTGATCAGATCTTGTGACTTCATCCTAGTCAGATCATGTAAAGACTAGGTCCTGGTCAGGGCTACTTTTCTCTTGGGACTGTTCCTGAAGTGTCTCCTGTCACTTTGGGACACAGCCGGTCTCCCAGGTCTCGGCATGGTTCTTGACTCCCCAACCACAAACTAACTCCCTTCCTTGTGTTCTGGTCCTCAGAGCTGCCCTACGGCTGGGAGAAGATCGACGACCCCATCTACGGCAGCTACTATGTGGAGTAAGAAGCATGTTGTTGACTTTCTTCTTCTTCTTGTCTTCACACTCCTGTCAAAACTCCACAATTTTAATGGCCGCGGGTTAGCAAAATGCCAAAACTTTATTTATGTCCGCCTCACTAAGCGCTGCAATATTTATAGAATTGTTTTTTTAACGGCCTTTGCCTGGAGACACAAATTGCCTTGAGAACTTAGCAGTTCGAGAATCTGACTTTCTGCTTGCATTGGGACTATGGTTGTACCGATACCAATATTTTGGTACCGGTACCAAAACTTTTGAGTTGTATTAAATTTCAAATTGTACAACCTTTCAGCTGTTTTACACTAGACAGTCCATGCTGGTGCCAAAAACAAAAACAAAAATACCTCCATACCGATGCAGCTGATTTTATTGTCACCGTTTCCTGGTACTGTCTGCTTGCATTGGGACTAGGGTTGTCCCGATACCAATATTTTGGTACCAGTACCAAATACTTTTGAGTCATATTAAATTTCAAATTGTACAACCTTTCACCTGTTTTACGTTACAGTCCACAATACACACACACACACATTTATATATATATATATATATATATATATATATATATATATATATATATATATATATATATATATATATATATATAATGTTGTAACAGACACTTTCATAACAATTAGTAACATGTACATTATACACACTGCAAGTACATATATATATATATATATATATATAATACAGCAAAAGACACTTTCATAACAATATGTAATATGTACAATATACACACTGCAAGTATGTATATAATGTAGTAATAGACACCTTCATAACAACATGTAGTATGTACATTATACACACTGCAAGTATATATATATATATATATATATATATATATATATATATATATCATGTAGTAACAGACACTTTCATAACAATATGTAACACGTAAAATATACACACTGCAAGTATATATATATATATATATA
Organism: Nerophis ophidion; assembly: GCF_033978795.1. NCBI lineage: Eukaryota > Metazoa > Chordata > Actinopteri > Syngnathiformes > Syngnathidae > Nerophis > Nerophis ophidion. The sequence goes on along the minus strand of NC_084613.1, from coordinate 9,944,430 downwards.
AAATTTAGTAACAGGCACTTTCATAACAATATGAAATATGTACAATATACACACTGCAAGTATGTATATAATGTAGTAATAGACATCTTCATAACAACATGTAGTATGTACATTATACACACTGCAAGTATATATATATATATATATCATGTAATAACAGACACTTTCATAACAACATGTAGTATGTACATTATACACACTGCAACTATATATATATATATAAAATTTAGTAACAGACACTTTCATAACAATATGTAATATGTACAATATACACACTGCAAGTATATATATATATATATGTGTGTTTATATATATATATATATATATATATATATATATATATAGATATATATATAGGAACAGACACCTTCATAACAATATGTAATATGTACAATATACACACTATAAATATATATATATATATATATATAAAATGTAGTAGCAGACACCTTCATAACAATATGTAATATGTACAATATAAACACTGCAAATACATATATAATGTAATAACAATACTGTATGTAATAAGTACAATATACACACTGCACTTCCCGACTACCTGCAACAAATGCGTTCCTACTCCCAGAATTAAACGCGAGTGGTAACAGACAGCGAAGACTACTTTTGGACAATTGAGGATTCACTACTTTATCTTTTTGAACCTGAATATACTGAGGATGAACTGCTGCTACCAGAAGCGAGCACAACAAAGAGGCTTAAACGTTGGAGCAGACGGAAGCCGAGGGAGGGCGACACGGTCACGCTGCACATCTGGAACTTATGAGTCAAGCTATGCCGAATTAATGGGGTGCTTACCCAAATCAACCGGAAACATTCCCCAAAAAAGTACAGTTCTTCTTCAACCAAGTCTACTCCGGTTTGTGCTAACAGTTGATTTTATTTGCAGTCACATCAACCGCAGGACTCAGTTTGAGAACCCGGTTCTGGAGGCCAAGCGGCGCTTGGAGCAGCAGAGACAGATGCAGAGTCAAGGGCTCTCCGCCCTCCCGCTGCCCGCCATATACAGAGGTACGCCGCACCGCCGTGTCGCCCACATAAGCGCCGTCCTCGCTCGGCGTTGTTAAGAGCGGGGCAGATGCACCACGTTCCACTGAGAAATTTAATTTTTTTTGCAAATAATCATGATCACACATTGCAAAAATGTTGTCACCCGGTGCATTTTTACCAGTGTGTTACATGGCCTTTCCTTTTAACAACACTCAGTAAAGGTTTGGGAACTGAGGAGACACATTTTTGAAGTGGAATTATTTCCCATTCTTGCTTGATGTACAGCTTAAGTTGTTCAACAGTCTCCCTTCTCATATTTTTTAGCCTTCATATTTTCAATGGCAGACAGGTCTGGACTACAGGCAGGCCAGTCTAGTACCCACGCTCTTTTACTATGAAACCACGCTGTTGTAACACGTGGCTTGGCATTGTCTGGCTGAAATAAGCAGGGGCGTCCATGATAACGTTGCTTGGATGCCAACATATGTTGCTCTAAAACCTGTATGTACCTTTCAGCATTAATGGTGCCTTCACAGATGTGTAAGTTACCCATGCCTTGGGCACTAATGCACCCCCATACCATCACAGATGCTGGCTTTTACACTTTGCGCCTGGAACAGTTCTGATGGTTTTTTTCCTCTTTGTTCTGAAGGACACGACTCCACATTTTCCAAAAACAGTTAGAAATGTGGACTCGTCCGACCACAGAACACTTTTCCACTTTGCATCAGTCCATCTTAGATGAGCTTGGGCCCAGCGAAGCCGGCGGCATTTCTGGGTGTTGTTGATAAATAGTGAGAGTCCAGTCCATAGTGGATCTAACATAATAGTGTGAGTCCAGTCCATAGTGGATCTAACATAATAGTGTGAGTCCAGTCCATAGTGGATCTAACATAATAGTGTGAGAGTCCAGTCCATAGTGGATCTAACATAATAGTGGGGGTCCAGTCCATAGTGGATCTAACATAATAGTGTGAGAGTCCAGTCCATAGTGGATCTAACATAATAGTGTGAGATTCCAGTCCATAATATTGTGAAAGTCCAGTCCATAGTGGATCCAACATAATAATGTGAGAGTCCAGTCCATATTGGATCTAACGTAATAGTGAGTCCAGTCCATTGTGGATCTAACATAATAGTGTGAGAGTCCAGTCCATAGTGGATCTAACATAATAGTGAGAGTCCAGTCCATAGTGGATCTGACATAATAGTGTGAGAGTCCAGTCCATAGTGAATCTAACATGATAGTGAGAGTCCTGTCCATAGTGGATCTAACATAATAGTGAAAGTCCAGTCCATATTGGATCTAACATAATAGTGAGAGTCCAGTCCATAGTGGATCTGACATAATAGTGTGAGAGTCCAGTCCATAGTGAATCTAACATAATAGTGAGAGTCCAGTCCATAGTGGATCCAACATAATATTGTGAGAGTCCAGTCCATAGTGAATCTAACATAATATAGTGAGAGTCCAGTCCATAGTGGATCTAACATTATAGTGAGAGTCCAGTCCATAGTGGATCTAACATTATAGTGAGAGTCCAGTCCATAGTGGATCCAACATTATAGTGAGAGGCCAGTCCATAGTGGATCCAACATTATAGTGAGAGTCCAGTCCATAGTGGATCTAACATAATAGTGAGAGTCCAGTCCATAGTGGATCCAACATAATAGTGGGAGATTCCAGTCAGCCTTATAATCTGGAAACTTCCCACCCGGGTTTGTCTCCCCTCCAGAAAAGCCGCCCTTCACCAGGGACCCCACCCAGCTGAAGGGCACCTTCCTGTCCACGGGCCTGCAGAAGAGCAACATGGGCTTCGGCTTCACCATAATCGGAGGCGACGAGCCTGACGAGTTCCTGCAGGTGAAGAGCGTCATCCCAGAGGGACCCGCCGCCCAGGACGGGAAGATGGACACAGGTACGTGTCGACTCCGTCTTGTAGTCTCCGGGAGATCCTTCTTGGGGATTTTTTTTTTTTTTCATTTAGCAACTGAGGATACCGAAGTCGACGTGTGTATCGCTTCTAGAAAAAAAAAAAAAGAAACCACGTAACTGAGACAGCTGTCAAATCGTGTTGATCAGGGACCGCCGCTGCGGAAAGTCGACGGAGTCTGTTCTCGTTTCGCCAACCATGCGATCCTCATGTTAATGTAACTTTTCTCATATTTATATAGCGCTTTTCTCTAGTGACTCAAAGCGCTTTACATGGTGAAACCCAATATCTAAGTTACATTTAAACCAGTGCAGGTGGGCTTGGTAGCAGGTGGGTAGAGTGTCTTGCCCAAGGACACTTAGGTAGTGACTAGGTTGGCAGAAGCAGGGATCGAACCTGGAACCCTCAAGTTGCCACTCTACCAACCCGAACTATATAGTTAAAAGTTAAAGTACACATAATTGTCACACACATACTAAGTGTGGCGAAATTATTCCCTGCATTTGACCCATCACCCTTGATCACCCCCCGGGAGGTGAGGGGAGCAGTGAGCAGCAGCGGTGGCCCGCGCCCGGGAATCATTTTTGGTGATTTAACCCCCAATTCCAACCCTTGACGCTGAGTGCCAAGCAGGGAGGTAATGGGTCCCATTTTTTTTATAGTCTTTGGTATGACTCGGCCGGGGTTTGAACTCACAACCTAATACCGCCCCACAAAAGCAGAGCTGGGCAAATATTTTGACTCCGGGGGGGAGTCAAAATAAATAATAATATAAATAAATATAAATATATAAATATAAATAATAGTATAAATTATATATACACATTTAGCTGTACAGTATGTGTTTGCCTCCATTTTTTTTTCCGGAACACTAATACCAAAAGTCACAATGTCCCATAGAGTTCTAAAACAGTTATGACAGACCACCTAAAAAAAAACAAAAAAAAAACTGAAAGGAATTCAGTTTTTTACTGAATGGGTCACCCAAAATGTACAGGAAAATTGTAAGATTCAAACACCAATGTATTAAACAAGACAAGAAGCAAGGAATCAAGCTGAGACAGAGTTGAATTTTGCTCATGAGGAGAAACGTATAGGGCTGCACACTCAGTTACAGTTTCACTTTACGCTCTAAGGCAGTGGTCCCCAACCACCGGTATTGGGCCGCGTCTCGATTGGTACCGGGCCGCAGAATAATTTTTTATGAATTTTATGTATTTTTTTAATTTTTTTTTTTTTTTAGTAAATCAACATAAAAAACACAAGATACGCTTACAATTAGTGCACCAACCCTAAAAACCTCCCCTTTTCATGCCAAAAAAAAAAAAGAAGAAAAAAAAACTCCCCCAAACCCCCCTCACCAACCCCATCAAGCAGAGACAGAGTTGAATTTTGCACATGAGGAAAAACGTATTGGGCTGCACACTCAGTTGCAGTTCCACACTACACTTTACCATGAATTGATTAACGTGGACCCCGACTTAAACAAGTTGAATAACTTATTCGGGTGTTACCATTTAGTGGTCAATTGTACGGAATATGTACTGAACTGTGCAATCTACTAATAAAAGTATCAGTCAATCAATCAATCAAAAAAACTCTAAGGTACAGTTCCACATGCTCCTCTATTTATTCGGTAGTTCCTTCGTTAACATCACTGAGGGTTCTTCTGAAGGGAGGGTTAATGCAACCAGTCCACTGAATGGGACACCCAAAATATACATGATGGATGTGAGATTCAAACACCAAACTTTCTATTAAACGAGACAAGAAGCAAGGAATCAAGCAGAGACAGAGTAGAATTTTGCTTGTGAGGAGAAACGTATTGGGCTGCACACTCAGTTGCAGTTTCACCCTACACTCTAAGGTACAGTCCCACGTGCTCCTCTATTTATTCGGTAGTTCCCTCTTTAACATCACTGAGGCTGCTTCTGAAGGGAGGGTTAATGCAACCAGTCCACTGAATGGGTCACCCAAAATGTACATGAAAATTGTCAGGTTCGAACACCACTCTATTAAACGAGACAAGAAGCAAGGAATCAAGCAGAGACAGAGTTGAATTTTGCTCATGAGGAAAAACGTATTGGGTTGCACACTCAGTTGCAGTTTCACCCTACATTCTAAGGTACAGTCCCACGTGCTCCTCTATTTATTCGGTAGTTCCCTCGTTAACATCACTGAGGCTGCTTCTGAAGGGAGGGTTAATGCAACCAGTCCACTGAATGGGTCACCCAAAATGTACATGAAAATTGTCAGGTTCGAACACCAATCGATTAAACGAGACAAGAAGCAAGGAATCAAGCAGAGACAGAGTTGAATTTTGCTCATGAGGAAAAACGTATTGGCTTTACACTCAGTTGAAGTTTCACCCTACACTCTAAGGTACAGTCCCACGTGCTCCTCTATTTATTTGGTAGTTCCCTCTTTAACATCACTGAGGCTGCTTCTGAAGGGAGGTATAATGCAACCAGTCCACTGAATGGGTCACCCAAAATGTACATGAAAATTGTCAGGTTCGAACACCAATCGATTAAACGAGACAAGAAGCAAGGAATCAAGCAGAGACAGAGTTGAATTTTGCTCATGAGGAGAAACGTATTGGGCTGTACACTCAGTTACAGTTTCACCCTACGCTCTAAGGTACAGTCCCACCTGCTCCTCTATTTATTCGGTAGTTCCCTCGTTAACATCACTGAGGCTGCTTCTGAAGGGAGGGTTAATGCAACCAGTCCACTGAATGGGTCACCCAAAATGTACATGAAAATTGTCATGTTCGAACACCAATCTATTAAACGAGACAAGAAGCAAGGAATCAAGCAGAGACAGAGTAGAATTTTGCTCGTGAGGAGAAACGTATTGGGCTGCACACTCAGTTGCAGTTTCACCCTACACTCTAAGGTACAGTCCCACGTGCTCCTCTATTTATTCGGTAGTTCCCTCGTTAACATCACTGAGGCTGCTTCTGAAGGGAGGGTTAATGCAACCAGTCCACTGAATGGGTCACCCAAAATGTACATGAAAATTGTCAGGTTCGAACACCAATCTATTAAACGAGACAAGAAGCAAGGAATCAAGCAGAGACAGAGTTGAATTTTGCTCATGAGGAGAAACGTATTGGGCTGTACACTCAGTTGCAGTTTCACCCTACATTCTAAGGTACAGTCCCACGTGCTCCTCTATTTATTCGGTAGTTCCCTCGTTAACATCACTGAGGCTGCTTCTGAAGGGAGGGGTAATGCAACCAGTCCACTGAATGGGTCACCCAAAATGTACATGAAAATTGTCAGGTTCGAACACCAATCGATTAAACGAGACAAGAAGCAAGGAATCAAGCAGAGACAGAGTTGAATTTTGCTCATGAGGAGAAACGTATTGGGCTGCACACTCAGTTGCAGTTGCACCCTACGCTCTAAGGTACAGTCCCACCTGCTCCTCTTATTTATTCGGGAGTTATCTCCTTAACATCACTGAGGTAATGGTTCCATCAGGGCAGCCATTCTCCCCAGAACCTCTTTTCCTCATCTAAAATATTTTGTCAATTGAGTCGAGAGTCCACAATTCCATGTCTTACATTTGGATTTGGAGGACAGCGCAAAAAAAGAGTCTTCAAAACAAAAAGTGTAGACGAGACAAGACAAAGAGAGCAAGCAAGGAGAAGACGGGAGGGGGGAAAAATGCGACCGCCCTCACCTTATTATTACAACATTTTCAACGGGATTGCGTTTGTTATTGTTGACAAACTCTTGGGAGTAAGTCTCTGGACACAGGAAGGCTTTGAGGGCAAAAATTTTGTTTTCGCCATTTTCATTTGCAAAAAAAGAAAGAAAAATAATGTCTTATGTTGGGTTTTGTTCGTGTTCTCCGGTGTTTTGTGCTAGTTTCTGTCCTGTGCTTTTATTTTGGCGGGTCTTCCGGTCTTATTATTGGTTTTCCCACTTCAGCCCCAGAGCATTTCCCCTCACCTGTTTTCTGTTTGACTATTTCTCTGAGCTGCCACCTTATCGTGGTAGAGGAGTTTGATTGTCCTAATGATCCTAGGAGCTATGTTGTCTGGGGGTTTCCATGGCCCCTGGTAGGGTCTCCAAAGACAAACAGGTCCTAAGTGAGGGATCAGACAAAGAGCAGCTCGAAGACCTCTATGAAGAAAATAAATAAAGGACCCAGATTTCCCTCGCCTGGACGCGGGTCACCGGGCCCCCCTCTGGAGCCAGGCCCGGAGGTGGGGCACGATGGGCCTGGTGGGATTGAGGAGGTCAATGTGGCTCCCTCCTCCAATGGGCTCACCACCTTAAGCAGGGGCCATAGAGGTAGGGTGCGATGTGAGCTGGGTTGCAGCCGAAGGCAGGGCACTTAGCGGTCCGATCCTCGGCTACATAAGCTAGCTCCTTCCCCCTTACTGGGGGGAAGGAGCCTTACAGTCAGACTCACTTCGACGCAAAGCAAGGGCTCTGGAACCAGTTCTCTTGGGAGGGGATGGACTTTCTTCCACTCTGGCGTTGCCGGCAGTGAGAGGCGACGGGCTGGGGTGGCAATTCTTGTTGCCCCCCGGCTCAAAGCCTGCACATTGAAGTTCAACCCAGTGGGCGAGAGGGTAGCCTCCCTCCACCTTCAGGTGGGGGGACGGGTCCTGACTGTTGTTTGTGCTTACGCCCCAAACAGCAGTTCAGAATACCCACCCTTTTTGGGTACACTCGATGGAGTACTGGAAAGTGCTCCCCCGGGTGATTCCCTTGTCCTACTGAGGGACCTCAACGTTCATGTTGGCAACGACAGTGAAACCTGGAGAGGCGTGATTGGGAAGAATGCCCGTCCGGATCTGAACCCGAGTGGTGTTTTGTTATTGTCACAGATTGTTCATAACGAACGCCATGTACAAACAAAAGGGTGTCCATGTGTGCTCTTGAAACCAGGACACCATAGGTCGCAGTTCCATGATCGACTTCGGAGTTGTGTCATCGGATTTGCGGCCTAATGTTTTGGACACTCGGGTGAAGAGAGGGGCAGAGCTTTCTACCGATCACCACCTGGTGGTGAGTTGGCTGCGATGGTGGGGGAGGATGCCGGACAGACCTGGCAGACCCAACCACATTGTGAGGGTCGGCTGGGAACGTTTAGCAGAGTCTCCTGTCAGAGAGAGTTACAATTCCCTCATCCGGAAGAACTTTGAACTTGTCACGAGGGAGGGAGGTGGACCATGTTCCGCACCTCTACTGTCGAGGCTGCTAGTTGGAGCTGTGGCCGCAATGTAGTTGGTGCCTGTCGTGGCGGTAATCCCAAAATCCCTTGGTGGATACCGGCGGTGAGGGATGCCATCAAGCTAAAGAAAGAGTCCTATGGGCTTCTTTTGGCTCGTGGGAATCCGAAGGCAGCGGACAGGTACCGACAAGCCAAGCAGCGGTCGCGGAGGCAAAAACTTGGACGTGGAAGGAGATTGGAGAAGCCATGGAAAACAACTTCCGGATCTCTTCGAAGCGATTCTGGACCACCATCCGCCGCCTCAGGAAGGGGAAGCAGTGCATTGTCAACACCGTGTATAGTGCGGATGGTGTTCTGTTGACTTCGACTGCGGATGTTGTGGAACGGTGGAGGGAATACTTCGAAGACCTCCTCAACCCCACCAACACGTCTTCCTATGAGGAAGCGGTGCCTGGGGAATCTGTGGTGGGCTCCCCTATTTCTTGGGCTGAGGTTGCTGAGGTAGTTAAAAAACTCCTCAGTGGCAAGGCCCCGGGGGTAGATGAGATCCGCCCCGAGTTCCTTAAGGCTCTGGATGCTGTCGCGCTGTCTTGGTTGACAACACTCTGCAGCATCACGTGGACATCAGGGGTGGTGCTTCTGTATTGGCAGACCAGGGTGGTGGTTCCTCTCTTTAAGAAAGGGAACCGGAGGGTGTGTTCCAACTATTGTGGGATCACACTCCTCAGCCTTCCTGGTAAGGTCTATTCAGGTGTACTGGAGAAGAGGTTACGCCGGATGGTTGAACCTCGGATTCAGGAGAAACAGTGTGGTTTCGTCCTGGTCATGGAACTGTGGACCAGTTCTATACTCTCGGCAGGGTCCTTGTGGGTGCATGGGAGTTTGCCCAACCAGTCTACATGTGCTTTGTGGACTTAGAGAAGGCATTCGACCGTGTCCCTCGGAAGTTCTGTGGGGAGTGCTCAGAGAGTATGGGGTATCGGATTGTCTGATTGTGGCGGTCCGCTCCCTGTATGATCAGTGCCAGAGCTTGGTCCACATTGCCGGCAAAAACACGTTTCCAGTGAGGGTTGGACTCCGCCAAGGTTGCCCTTTGTCACCGATTCTGTTCCTAACTTTTATGGACAGAATTTTCTAGGCGCAGTCAAGGCATTGAGGGGATCCGGTTTGGTGGCTGCAGGATTAGGTCTCTGCTTTTTGCAGATGATGTGGCTGATGGGTTCATCTGGCCAGGATCTTCAGATCACACTGGATCGGTTCGCAGCTGAGTGTGAAGCAACTGGAATGAGAATCAGCACCTCCAAGTCCCGAGTCCATGATTCTCGCCCGGAAAAGGGTGGAGTGTCATCTCCGGGTTGGGAAGGAGACCCTGCCCCAAGTGGAGGAGTTCAAGTACCTTGCTTTTAGGCGGCCATTTTGAGACGGCAGCACCGCAGCAGCATCAGCGCCGCAGTTCTTTGAAGGCTCGTAAAATCAAAACCGGAGCAGTTAGAAAAACTCTTTCCGCAACTTTTATTTAGAAGGGTTCAATCTCTTTCCTGTTTGAGTTTGAAGCCGACACAACAAACGCGCCTAGAGGAGATAATGTTTGAAAAAAGGTGACAGGTTTTTTACAAAATTTTTGTTTTGAGGGGGTAATTGCCAACTTCCTGTTGATTTTTCCTGAAGGATGTAAATGAATGAAATGTAGGTCTAAGTGAGACCTACATAGAGGTTTTTGTTTCATGTCTCTACGACATTCTTACCAGAAGTTACAAGCAGTTTTGTCTGTGTTTTTTTCCTAGGAGCAGTTTTGTCTGTGTTTTATTCCTAGGGGGCGCTAGAGCTCCATTTTTAGTTTTGGGGTTTGTTTGTTTGTTTTCATTACATCGCAATTTTCTTCAGTCCTGATGTGTGTGTCCAGTTTGGTGAGTTTTGAAGCATTTCAAGGGGGTCAAATTACAGCTCAAAGAGGCAAAAATGAAATTTTTTTAGGAAACTTTTGTTTTGAAGCTGTTTTTGCCAACTTCCTGTTGATTTTTGCTGAAGGAGGTTAATGTATGAAATCTAGGTCTAAGTCAGACCTACATAGAGGTTTTTGTTTCATGTCTCTCCGACATTCCTAACGGAAGTTACAAGCACTTTTGTCTGTGTTTTGGGTTTTGGTTTTTTGATTATATCGCAATTTTCGCCAGTCCTGATGTGTGTGTAAAATTTTGGTGAGTTTTGAAGCATTTCAAGGGGGTCAAATAACAGCTCAAAGTGGTGGCGGTATAATAATAACAATAAAACCTTAGAAATACAATAGGGGTCCTCTGTCCCAAAGGGACATTTAACAGAAGTGTAGATACAACATGTTAAAACAGAAAATAAGCAGATATTATCAGTAAATTAATAAGTAGATTAATAATCAATTTTTACAGTTTGTCCCTCATAATGTTGACAAAATAACAGGTAGATAAATGACACAATATGTTACTGCATACATATTTAGGAACCTTTGTTTGTTTACT